>NW_027175887.1:9646949-9899449 GCF_023055335.1 Clinocottus analis | reverse complement strand
GCTTTTCCTGGAGCATCCACCTCTGAGGTGAGTACATGAACACACACACATGCATGCACAGACAAACACATGCGGCTTTGTGGGACATTACTTTCTACAATTTAGAAAAACACAAGTTATGGTTATTTAACTTTCTGATTCAGTATATTTGAACTTGACCACTTTTATGTATAAGCTTTTTTGTTTCAAAGACACATCAGGATGGTATCCAATGTGGAGGCTTTAAAACATCATTAAGACCTACATGTTGGAGGAAAAAACAAAAAAGAAACACAATACAATACACACACGCAGTTCATCAATTGGTAAATGTTTGATCTTTGTTTGTCCAGTTGTTGCCAAAGCTCACCAGGAACTACATAAAGGAGGGTTTCATGGAGAAGACTGGTCCAAAGGTAAGCCATTTTGTTAATGTATTACTTTTCCCCAAGGTGAATTATATGTTTTTGGGGAGCTATGCAATGCCTATAAAAGCGTCTGGCTCAGTATGACAGGAAAGGTGTTTATTTGACATTTGGTAAATGCATTTGTGCTTTTACACTCCATGCCATTCGCACCCATTCATACACTGATGCCAGAGGTTTCCATGCAAGGTGCCACCTGCCCTTCAGGACTAACTAATCATTCCCGCCACATTTGTCTCTATACTTATGAATGTCCCTGTTGCGTTCGTTTCTGTCCCACAGCACAAAGAGGGCTTCAAGAAGAGATGGTTCACGATGGATGACAGGAGGCTCATGTATTTCAAAGATCCACTGGTATTAACACTTTTTTTTATCTCCGTCTATTCTTTGAGGGACAGTGCACTCAAAAACGTAATGTAAAATACATTTTCAGACAAATAGCTTTCCATCTAGATGCTTCTATATTTTGTCTTCAGCGCCTTCTATTAAAAACTATAAATCAGTGTTTATGTTTCTTCAACAACACTGCGTTGCCGTTTGATTCAAGGTGTTTAAACTATGTGTCTCTTCCTCTGCTGCCAGGATGCTTATGCACGAGGCGAGGTGTTCATTGGCTGCAGGGAGAACAGCTACACTGTGCTTCCCGGCCTACCGCCAAACACTCAAGGCTACCACTGGCAGTTTGGAATCACCATCGGGACCCCAGACAGGAAGTTTCTATTTGCATGCGAGACTGATGAGGATCAGCAAGACTGGATCGCAGCATTTCAGACTGTTATCAACAGACCGATGCTGCCTCAGGAGTATGCAGGTAAACCGAACACCCAAGCGGTCTTCATTTGGCTCTGTTCGTCTCCATTTATGAGTCTGATATTTGTTGTTTTCATTCTCTCTGCAGTAGAGGCCTATTTTAAGCACAAACCATGACTGTCTTAGTGCTTGAAGGTGGACAAAGAGAAGGACTTGAGATACGTACATGACATCTCATAATGGACGTTTTTATGAAGACTTAAGTGTGCCAGAGAAGAATACCTTCAAGTGAAATAGTTCCCATTCCCCCAGTGACTTCTCTACTCCATCTGCCAATCCTGCTCATCAATGTTGGCCTGACAGAGGTCCGGCATCCTGAATGTTTGTAGGAAACAGAATGTTTGCTGCTCAGATGTGAAAATATGTTTTTCTCTGTTTTTAGTAATAAATTAAATATGCAGAAGCTCACATTTATGTACGCGAACAATGGTATTTAATTCTCAATGTATTTATTTTTTTAACTGTAAAATTTGCTAATATGCAGCTTGTGATGCTAGAATACCAAGAGGGTATAATACGTTTCTTTGTTTTTTTCTGAATGTTCACACGTTTGTGAAATGTTTATGATCACATTTAAGGATTGGCTTGCATTCTTTTGTCTCTCGTTGTTGTAAAACTGTATGAAAATGATTCAGCGTTTACCTTCATGTGGTATACTTTAACCAGCAGATGGAGACAGAGGAGGATTTAAACACGCAATGACCCTCGCTTGACTCGCTGTGGAGTCACGTAAAGGAAGAATCTGCACATATTAAATAGAAATGTTGTCACTATTAAATGGGTTGAAGCCACATTTCTTTTTATTGTAGTCATCTTTCAGATACAAGAAATGAGTTGCACATTGAAAAGTAGTAACGCCAAAAATCAATACATTACCGTGAACATCAAGATAGGAAAAACATGAAAATGTACAGTTTCTATGACATTGAATCTACCAAAGCAACAGTCATATAGAAAAGAAGCCTGTGCTTCTTCATCAAGAACGGGTTAAATATTGTTCACAGATTATAAGAAATGCAAAGAAAACATGGCACTATATACCCCATTTATATATTCATGAATACAAAATTAAAGCAGCTTGCTGATGTTTTGCATTTGACTAAGAAAAAAACAGATTGTATGCAATACTTTGCGTAACATTGTGAACATACTGTGAGTCTTTATTCCCCCCGAATACCTCATCTATGTGCTTATTTACTATCTTATTTACCATCTGAAGTGCTACTCTTCCCAAAACCTTTTTTGCATGAAAAAACAAGTGTTTACATCTTCTTTGTCAAATTGTGTTTCAACTAAAAAAAAGAAGAAGAAGGGTACAGAACATTGATGCTCTAATACTGAAATAATCCCCAAAGTGTTTGAGGCTCTATGAGACATGCATTGCCATGTTTCTGATGGTTTGTTTAAACTACTGTATACTTTGATCTATTATCTAGCATAAATTAAAATGTAATAAAAGAATAATTGTAGCCTATCATGCTATTCTGCACTTTATATGGCTGTATACAAAATAGCAAAATCAATTTGCGAGACATATTCCAAGTGAGACACGTCTCCAAATATCCACATCTGAATCATGGAAATGCTTGGATTGAGTTTATGCTGGTGAGCTAAAATGACTCCAAAGAGCCGGTCGGATTACTGACATTAACACTGAACCATGGACAGAACCAGCATCACTACACAGTACATCTATTGTGAACGTCCATCCACACATTGACCAACGTTTAACCAAAATGTTGACTGTCACTGACATTTTAAGTTAATGAGAAACCATACATTCATGGTGTGAGAACCTCCTGTCACAATAATGATTCAATGCTGGGGTTTAAAATATCATGCAGCGACAGTAATGGAAGGAATGAATGAATCCATTAATAGGTTAATGACTCTGGTGTGGAGCGTTTAGCTGTCTTTTGCAAACCATAACCAGGGGCTACATTCACAGCTGCGGGAGGAGGTGGATGAGGATGAGCAGGACTTATGAAATAGAGCGTGGCAGTGAGATGAGTGCAGGACAATCGGTACAGGATGTGGACTAAGACAGGGAGGTTTTGGAGGGCAGAAACAAAAGGGCAAACAGATTTATACCTCGCTGGAGTAGACTCCTCCTTTTTTATCTCGCCAAATATGAACTCTACAGTATGAACATGAGTTATGCCCACTCACACACACACACACACACACGCACACACACACACGTACACACACACACACACACACACACACATAAATACACACACTCACTCAGATCCAGACAATGACAAAGGGAGGCTCTAAGACCTGCAGCAGCTCGTGCTCTTCATCTCCTTGTTTACGTATTCATGGAGCGTAAACTTCTCACTGGGATCCTTCATAGACCGGTGCTTCAGCTCCCTGAGACGAAGGTAAGATGAGGTTAAAAGCCATAAACACTATAAATAATCCTTTTTTTCTTCTATAAATCACTATTATGTATTGTTTTTTTTTAGATAAAAGTACATACACGTAAACTGATAATTGACTTTACAGTGAAGTAGGAGACATATTGTGTTCATACTAGAACTTTTGAAATTAAAGGAAATATCTTAGAATCTGGATTTTCGATTGACGGAGAAAGAGATACACAGTAGATAGAAAAACAATCTATCAGACACATTATTATTTATTGATATTTGGATGTTTGCCTCATTCACCTTGAGTTTTGCTTAAACTATCCATAGGTTTAAAAATACACTTTCACATTTGACAAATGATTTGTTCCCTAATGGCAGTAAAGTGCTGTCACATAATCTTTTCATGATTAAATAATTCCAATATTTATTAGAAACACAATCTGACTGATCCCCAACACTCGCAGAGAGAAAGGTACTTACTTAGCCACAGCAGTGAAAGCCAGTTCTACATTCAGACCGGACCTGGCGCTGGTCTCCATGAAGGGAACGCCGAACTCCTGCAGTCAAAGTTATGATAAATAGTGGAGATTATCTTTTGCACAAAAGTCATGCATAACAGCTAACTAGTTTATTTTTGGACAAATCCAGCACAGATGTGATGAAATAGCCTCCCATCTTTTCCTCTATAGGGGAATTTGTCTCAGCCCCCTGTGATGATAAGTTATGTGCTATTTTAGTCTTAAGTTACTTAGAGGCAGTTTAGTGCTCCCACTTCTGGGGAGAACCACTTGGCTGTCTGCCATTTATTTGGTGTGTCATGCTGAAGAGCAACAACAGTCAGGGAAATTGATACAGAGACACTTCTGCTCCTGGTTTCAGTGCTTTGTGGTTGTAATTGTAGCCATTAGGAATATGAAGTGAATGAATGTTCTGCAGAAGGTCATGCGACTTTTATACATGAGGACACGAAAGGCTGGAATCTATACAATACATCTTCATTGTATAATGTTAATTGATTCTGGAGGGGTGCACATCTGAGCTGTCTGACCTTTCTGTGTCTTATCTATCTTTTTGGTTTGTAGGCGGTACATTATACGTTGCAGAAATAAATCTTGAGATAATCCCACCCTTCTGTAATACTCTAAACCCTCTTATCTGTCAAAGAAATTCAATCAGCCATACAAATACTGTTGGATAATTACATGAAGGAAGAAATCACTGCCTTGATCACACAGGAATTAAAAGAGAAGTTCATAGCTTTTGGATCATGCACGGTGTAGGTTCGCAGCTAAAGCATTTGGACATTGAAAGTCATGGCCATATTTTTGTAAGCTTTTAATAAATCACCTTTGCGAGCCTCTCCCCGTCTTCTCTCTTCACCACCCGCTCGTGAGTGGCATCAGCCTGGCGAGACAGGACAAACAAGGTGACACACCCACATCGGTGCTTAAACCACAACATCCTCCAACGCAGTTTGCAGATCTGCTTGCTATTTGTCCACAATTTTCAGGTCCGATGGCAGCTAATGGGGCAAGGTTGACTCTCAGGATGCTAATTAAGCGCTGAAAGGGACGTGAGGGACTGAAACAAGACAGAGCTCCAAGGCAGAGACAGCTGTTCTCTGTTCAGAAGGAGGGATGTGAATGTGTAACATCGATGTTTGCAAATTAGCAGGTTGAGATGTTTGTGTGTTTTAAAGAACACTAGGAATAATTGTCCTTAAATTAAACATTATCAGCCAGAAAGTGACCAATAATTAGCTGAATGAGCTTCAAGTTGGTTTGGTAAATTATAAGTTGTGCTTGAACATATACAGCACTGGATGTTGTGCATGTGTGCAGTAGAACTGTATAGAGTTAGTTTGTTATAGCTTTGAAAAATATATATAAAAAAACAAGATATTTTTGGATACTTTACATTGAGGAGCATAACAATAAGTGTTTTTTTCAAAGATAATACAGAAATCCAAACATTCATTAGAATTATTAATTCTAATCATTTCTTCACCAGTTGGGCACTTTCATTTTTGAAATAAATAAATATATCTTTGTCCACAACACAGGACTGTGAGGAAAATAAATAACTGTAACTTTTACTTGAACATTAAATTCGGATTGAAACATTGTTAAACTAAAAATGGCGTCTGCAAAAGTAGTCGACAGAAGAAAAGCATGTCACGCCAACCAGTATTATAATGATTGACTGAACAAAACACACACAAGTATATTTTGTATTTATTTCACACAATGCCTTGCCTTGTTTCCAAGCAGCATGAGCACCACATCCTGTTGGGCGTACTCATGGATCTCAGTCAGCCACGCCTGGGAACAAAACAGCACAAAGAGACAAGTAAAAGGACATTATGAGTGGGAAAACCTTCAAAAAAAAGAACAACCTTAGAAAAGAGACAAGAAATATGTAGTACACATAAAAAGGGCTTCGGGAAGAGAACATCTTGTCTGGGTCTTGTAAAGGACACACAATCTAATAAGAAAAGGGAGAAACTGAGGCAAGGACAAAGAGATAGAGGGACAAAAGTATGCGAGAAAGAGAAATACTGAGAGAGGAAGAGTACGTGTAACAAACTCATCAGTATAAATCAACGTCTGCTCCATCCTGCCTTAATAAGCACACGGGAGAAAGATATCGTTTTACAGGCGAACACAGTGAATGTTTCACGGTAATGGAGCATTTAATCAGCTCAGACAGACACCTGCTAACCTCTCCTGCTGAAATGATATCCCTCATCTCAGAACAGAGCTTAATTGTTCCCACAACTAACTTCTTCACATTGCATTTCTAACTGGCAGGCGGTCAATCCGCCTTTCCGTCAGTCGTATCCTCATCCGTAGTGATGAGTTTGTTTGCAAAGGAATTTCTCCGGGATCACGTCAAAGCCAAATGTCATGTTAAAGAGCAGGAGATGAGATAGGGACTGTGTTGTCACTGCTGCCTGTGACGATCAGAGTGGTTAAGGAAGACTCTGATTGTGTCACATGGAATATTTATAAACAGGTACAAGGTAGTGCTTCATAATGTATATAATTGTGCTCTCCGTTTTCTGTCCGCAGCATTTCTCACAAAGCGATCCAGAATTAATCCATCTTTCAAACTATAAAGATTTCATCCGTAGTCAAACCGTCTCACATTCAAACTCTGGCGCTCCGAGCCGTCGACCAGTCACCTCAACACCCAACAGAATGATGCCTGGTCCTCTACAGGTCACATGGTGTGCATTGCCATCGCTCACACACACAGGCTTTTAGATGAAAGATCAGCTACCACCCCATCATTGAACTCTGGTAATAAGTCACTCACGTTCACAAAGGGTCATAAGGGAAAAGATGTGACTCTAAATGCTTGTTGAACTGAACTGTGTTCAAATGAAAAACAGAAATGCAAAAAAAAAACAAATAAAAGAAAGAAAACACCATAAGACTTGATAGTTTTGCTTCCTAATTCTGGCTTTTAATCTAGGTTAGATAAACTGAACATCTCTTTTTTACTAATTATATTAGAGTGAGTCATGATTAGCTACATTTCTATATTGGAGTAATTTTCATGCTCTTCTGTATTTTGTCTTTTGTCCTCTACCCATCATCTAGTTTATCATGTTGCTTTGAAATCATTGCTGAATCAATCACTTTTGCAATTGAATGCACTTTGGATTTAATGAGGTCGGAGAGGTTTGGTGGTTTGGAAGACCGGGCGGTCGCCCTGAGGTTCTTTAAAAAGTGTGTCACCAATGAGGAGAGGAGGGCCGACATTTTAAGATGTCAAGAGAAAGGTCCGGCCAAGCCCCTCTGCTTTTATGAGGTAGCTGGTGCGAGATTGGGTTGGCTTGTTTTCTATCACCACCACTGCTTTTCGTCATTTTGCATGTGAATAATTACCTGCTTTATGAATATTTCAACTTCTTGTCAAGGTTTCCCCATCATTTGCATGAGGTATTATTTAAATATGTATGTATGTTTGGTCTTTGTAATATTGTTCACTTTTATGCTCCCAAATAATGTTTGACAGCTCGCCTCAGAGATCAGTGCAGTAAATGCGATTTACATATTCTTCTTTGAATGAAAGGATATGTTAGTGCATTTATACGGTTTGTAGTTGGAGGGGGACTTGTAATGGCCATGTGTCCTCCAGCACACCCCTCCATCAGAGAGCAACTGGAAACAATAAAGATACCATGATGAACAGTCCATTATTGAGAGCTATTACTGTACTACTCTGTGAAAGGTTGAGCAAACAGTGACAGTGGCTGTGAAAGAGCAGGTAATCATGTCCCTGCCACCAATGGCAGGTCCCCAAAAAGTGTGCCTAATATGATGCAGCTGGAAGTTTGTTTGTCAGGGCATAAAACACTTTTTTACGATCCACCTGTGGTTTCTGTTCTTAGTGGTCTAGCACTCATATGCATTATGTCAGTTTGAATGTTTTACAAACCTGTTCGGTCAATATTAACAAAAAGAGAGAAGCGGGTACTACCCATTTGCTCTAAAATATGATGTTACACAAAGTTAAACTGCCAAAGGCTGGACTGAAACTCGAGCTGCCCGCTCAACTGTAGAAGCAAGAGATTACAAGGACGTGACTGAGGGAGAGACACAAAGCCAGCGATGTGACAAAGAGACAGAGAGGGTGCCAAAAGGCAGCAAGATGGAGAGCCAGACAGCGACGGCGAGAGACAAGGCAAAGAGCAAAGGATCTGTATCTGAGAGGAAGGAAGATAAAAGCCCAGGCAGACACCTGCCTGCAGCTGCGTCGTGACATTGGCGAGACAAGTTGTCATCGTCAGAGAGCGATGTGACTTTCTTCTGAGCTGTCTGTTTTCCTTGTGTTGTCACTAAGATGAAAAAGCAGAGCTATGTTCTACATTTACATATTTTTTTCCCTCCAAAGACTGTGTTTGGAATTCTATAACAGGCAGAAGTGCAATTACATTTTTTTTTTTTTACTCTTACTATAACAAACCGTATGCTTTTAAATCTGTAGCCTCTCTTTTAGTCTTTGATTAGATACGTTTGAACCTAAATGTTGCATTCTTCAATGAACTTATAGTAACTTTGGCTTCTCTTGGAAAAAAATAGTTTTGTATAAAAATACATTTCTGTTTCACAATGTAAAGTATCAGGAACTAAACACAACCCAAATTCAAAAGCTACCCAGCCTGAGTTGTACTGTTTAGCCTATGTTTTGGCACCTTGTTAGGAGTTATCGTTTAATTGTATTAAGTGATAACGCCACTTTTGTTGCCATATATCCCACCAAACAATACAAAGATACCTCTCACATTGCCAGAATACACAGTTTACAGTATCAATATATTTGCATCCTATTAAAACTCAGGCCATACTTTGCTGAGCACAATAATGAATTTTCCTAAAAATCCTCAGGGAGCCTCGGAGTGTCTTTCCACATGACCCAAGTTTCCCTTCGTTGCACTTTAGTCAGTGCAGATTTGCTGCGGGTGACAATGCTATTCTTGCCCAGCTTTGATCAGAGTATTACACCGACAGTCAAGTCTGCTCCCAATAACTGGCAGAGTCAGACTGAGCCAACCGAGAGGCGCACAGGGAGAAAGTAGGACTTATCCCCTGAGAGGAGGTATAAGCTCAGGGAGGCTGCTGAGCTAAACGGAGTGATACAGTGTCACCGCCTGACACACGGGGAAGACACAGAGACATCCTGTCACCCTCTGGGTTCATGCAGATAGACACAAACAAATCAATATTTGATGTATTCCAAACCAGGGTTTATGATGTTGAAATTTTCAAAATCAGCTTTTTGACATTTGTGGAAGTACTTTGTGTGTTTTCTTCTGCTAATTGTACAGGCACACACTATATCTCTAAATACAACACCTTATATATGAAGTCCCTCCTGCCTTATAATATAAACATTAACAGAAAAGTAACAGGAAAAAAACACATCCGGTAAGCTGATTTCTGTGACAGAGGAGGGCTTTTATGTTTATACCAGAGCAGCTGACGCATCTATCTGCCAAGAAAACATGGGAGTGAGACATGTCTGGATGACTGATGTGCTTTGATCAGGTGAGAGTGAGACGGGTACAGAGGAGCCAGCCTCACAATGCGCTCCAGTTTGGTTTTGTGCTGTAAGCGAAACACAAGCACTGACCTTAAACCTGTGCCTTTTGCAGTCAGGGCGCAGTTTACACTGTACTGAGAAAATAAACCTTTAATAATGCAATCATTTCAAGGAAGAGTAATAATGCCTGGAAATGTCACAACATATTGTTCTGGTCTCCCTTTCCCGTCATAATCCATAGGATTGTAATTGTATAGAAAAAAAATAATTCTACTCTTATTGTGAAGTATACTGAAGTATTACGGTCAACTTTCAAAACTCGAAACCCTTGAAAATGCAGATATTGCAAAAGATCGGACAAGGCAAAGGACACACTTCATTTGTGCACAAATTGAACACATTTTCTGTGTTGAACTGCTGCATTTTTAATTTCTGTCTCACTGAAAAAAGCAGAGGTGGAAGACCAATTATGTGTTTCATTTGTAACGAATCAAGGACAATCACAAACCTGCCAGTGCCAGCCAGCACCCAACCAATGAATTTACATTTCTTCAAACTATGGATTTCGGCGTACAAAAAAGGAGGAAATCAATAATTTAAGGTTTTCAGTGTATTACAAAGGGAAAAGAATGGAGTAGGTAAAATGTCAAGTGCTAGCAAAATGGAGATTCAGTATGAGTGGGCTGAAAGGGCTCAAAGCTGCAGGAAAAAACAACCCAAGTCATTAACCTGCAATATATGTCACTTTGCCACATTTTCATGAAAATAAATAGATCCACAAACCAGCCAGTTTCTGAGATTGTGTGCACATACACACTCCTCATTATCATGATATGCTCGGTGGCATCGGCGCCAATCGTTTCCAGAGACATTGTGTGTCAGAGGTGGAGGGTGGGGGCTTATGTCAATCAAAAAGATATCTTGTAAATCCTTGTACACAATCCCTCTGTAAGCATCGACTATGCTCTTAACACGTGGATGGTCAAACTGCCGTAAGCTGAAGCAGAGTAGAAAAGAAAAAAGGGGGATGGCGGTTCTCTGTCTCAGTTGGTGCCAGTGGCCAGGCAGTAGAAGCAGGACATTTAAGTTGCTGTAAAAGTTTGATGCCTGCTGCCACTACAATATGTGCTTGCAGAGCTTATTGCAGCAGAATCCACTTGGTGTCAGTGGTGTTAATCAGCCTGCAGCAGGTCAAGACATCAGTAGTGGATCTAAGATGTTGTTGGGTTCTGCAAAGCAGAAGAAGACACACTGGATCAAAGTGGTCTCTCAGCAGAGGTCACTCTCCTCCTACACAAGGTGACTATATCAATATCTCAGCCAGTACGTCCATTTTTGAGTTTCAGGGTTTTCTGAGCTTCTCTGTAATTGTTTTCTTCTCTTTTTGTGTTCTAATCACTTTTTCATGTTCTCTTGAATATGAAATGTAACATAGCATGACATTGAATGAACTTGATATGAACAGAAAGTGTTCACCCGCTGTGCTGTGAAGTTTCTTTGGACCAAAAAAAGCATATTTTAAAGGAGCCTCGTGGATTGGTATCAGACGCCAAGTGGCACTGATCAAGCGGCCGTATTTGATGAGTTGGCGAGAACACACGTTTTTAGAGATCACTTACTATTCTACTTGTATACTGTTATTGAAATCCATTGTATTTACTTCAAACAAAAGCTATAAGAGTCTGACTTTGTCACCCCCAGACAATTTCCTACAGTTCACTTCCATGCACATCCCGATACCTATTTAAGTACACGTTGCCACTTTACTTTCCGCTGTACTGTTCCTCTTGGACAATCTTTGAAATACAGTGCTGTGAAAAAATCGTTGGTCCCTTTTTGTCACAGGTAGTTCTTTCAGATCATCAAATTACATTAAATACAGATCAAAGACGACCCGGAAAAAAAACACAAAATACAATTTTAAAATGATTATTTAATATATTGAAGGAAAAAAGGTTGTACAAGGTGGACTTTCTCATATGTTTTGATTCAACAGGGCTGACAGGAATCCAGCTGCATTGTGTCTCATCTAATTGAAACTATGAATTAATTTTGGTTCATTGTTTAAATGAGTAACTATTACTTTTCCCACAATGCCAGTTGGTGTTACAGAATTGTATCTTTACTCAGGTTGTCTTTGTCTTATATTCATTATTTTTCAAGGTATGAAACAATTAACTCTTACAAATATAGAATATAACTGTAGCTCATGGGGAGAGTGGTTGTCTTAAAACCACAAGGTCGCCGGTCGATCCCCGGTCTCCCCATAGTTTGCATGTCCTTGAACAAGACACTGAACCCCCAGTTGCTACTGCTAAGGGTGGGTAAAATGAAAAGAAAATAATAATCCCCACTGTGGGATTAATAAAATATTATAAAAGAATAAATGAGGAAGAGGGCAAATACATTTTCATAACACTCTTAAAATGGTCGGACCCTTTCATTTTCTGAAAAGTAGTCAGCTTCTCTAAATAGTTCAAGGTGCTGTTTGACAGTGAAAGAAAAGGTAGAACGGAAACATGGTTAAACATGAACAGTGTCTTTCTGAGAGACGTTGAATGGCTTTGACCTTTGTCTGAACTATGTAAAGAAGTTCCTTCTGCAGAGTTGCAACACACAGAAAAAAGGCTTTTTTTTGGTGAGCAGGCAGAAATGATGTGTTGTGTAACAAAGAGCGGCAAGATGATGGCCTTCCTTTTTCTTTACCTCTTACAAACAAAGAGGTCCTAGAAATATGCAACAAGGATGAAACAAAAGTTGATTTATTTTTCTCATCTCTGACGTTATTCCATAGAAATAGTCACACACCTGCAACATGAATACATCCACTAAGCTATGTCCTCTTATTTGATTCCTTCAAGGAAATTGAATTGCTTTAAAAACGAAAAGCGGGCAGCTCATAGGACATCTTCATTCATCGTTTGTTCTTACATCGAAGTAAATGGAAATATCCACAGAAAGCAGCTGAACACTTTGCTTCTGCAGGACGACGCTGCGCTGGCTGCGTCATACACGCTCACAGTCAAGGCCAGGCCGTAATCTACAGAAGCAATGGAGCTTACAGACTAATGATGTTCCACACAGGAGACACAACTAGAGGTGATGTGCGAGTAAGAAGGTGTTGGAGGAGGATCACTGCACGCTGCACCCTCACTGGCTTTGATGGAAACCCACGATATCTTTCTTCATGCCACACTTGTACGACACTGTTCACTTCTTTAACGACAGAGTCTCCACTGATTATAAATGAACACTATTAGAATTCATATCGCTGCATTATTTACTGACACTTTCTCTCATCACCATCTGGTGCGGTGGTGCCATGACATTTAGCTAACAGCTATGGAGGTAGGCAGGCGGCCATTCCATTTGAAGCCGGTCCATGCCCTGGAGACAGACGGGGGGAGATCAATGAGGGTTTCATCTCTCTCATTGCTTTTATTGGGTTTCTACAACACGGGCACACACACATGATCAAGCATTCAGGCATCAGCACACACGGGCGGACACAGACATGGACAGATGTAAGAGCAACTACAGCTGTAAAGTAATACAGCGTTTGACAATCAGCATCAAAGCCAGAATCATTTCATTGTGTTCATTGATCATTTATTATAATCCTGGTCAGAGCTATTGATCTGTTACCAGTCAATGTGGAACGGAGAGTTTGGGTCTTATGAGACTGCTTCACTTGGATTGGCGACTTATTGCTGATGAATTTAAATGTTATGAAAATCGCTGTGGGGATTGCAAAAGGCTGAGCTACAAAAACAGCGCGGCGGGCGCTGGTGTCTTGGCTCGAGGACACGTCAGCAGTTCAGCCAGTTCTGTAAAACTAAGCAGCAAAATATGTTGTTTGTTACCGCCTTTGAAAAAAACATTGCAAAGTGATTCATATGAGTGTTACTAACAGCTTGAAATGAATGCTCACAAATGAAAAAAAACATGCTAATCTGCAGTTTCTTTTTAAATTTTTAAATTTATATTTTATTAGTCTTCAAAATCTCACATACATATATTTAAATTTTTCAGATTCTATGTATGTGGCAAACAGTATGCTTATTTTCTTACTATTCAAGTATGGAAATAAGGAGAAAGAGAAGTAAAAGAAAAAACAAACAAACACACATATCAATAAAGAAACAAAAACAATACCATAATAACAAAACTATCAATAAAGCAGGGAGAAATCATCCTAATCTGCAGTTTCAAGGAAATTACACTTTAATCTTTAAACCACCACAATTAAACTATCCAAATGACAGCAGTTTATATTTCAGATGTAGCTAGTCAAAGCATAAGATGTGTTGTTTTGTCACTTTAAGTGTTGTCTTTCTCACCGTAATGGACAGCTTCTATGACATTAATGGTTTGCTTGCCTAAATGTCTCCTCGCTGGGGAGACGGTGATACACAACAGAGGGAAGCAGCTCAGAGTGAATGATTTGCCCCTCTCGCTTCTCCCTCTCCTTCATCAGCGGCATTCATCACCATTAGCGATCATTAACAGGAGTTAGTGCTCGTTAGGCAGCTCGCGGGCATCTGCAGCTCGCCGCTAGCACATCTCACCGCTGACACGTCGACTGAGAGTGGAGTTCAAAAAGAGAGCAGGGAAGGCTAAGCGGGGTTAGGGGGAGTTGAACTGGTGTGAAGAGACATTTCTTTGGGAGACTAAACACGAGGGCTGTCCTTGACTTTGGAAGTGAATTTGTTCAAGAATCAGTTGATTTAAATGTCAGATTTGTTAAAACAGTGTCTTTCCACGAAGAATCGCAAAGAAGCAACACATCTGGTGTTTCCCAGATGTGCTCATTGGTTTTTGGGAAATTAAAAAAAAAGACATCTTAAGAAATGTTAGTCAATTAAGACCAAGACAACCAAGAGAGGGGCAGCTCTACTAGGAACATTTTTTTTTTTAAATAACTGAATATCAACAGTCTGAGGGGAAACTACACTTAAATACAGCAATAAAAAGTAAGTTACAGCCAACAAAAAAGATTAGAAGTAAGAATAGATGATTTTTCTTTTAAACTACGGTTTAGAGTTGAAAACTCAATAAGGATAAAAAGGAATATGCTCCTGAGAAACTTGCAACACAAAGGATCAAGGTCTCAACTCTTGGGTATGTTAGCTAAGATAACAGGTAACAATAAACTATACAGAATCTCAGGACTGAAACAGATTTGAGGAAGAGGATCAGTGCTGTCATAGTTTGTCAATTATTCAGTTATTCAACCAGCAACCAACTAATTTGATACCAACAAAAAACGCTTAGGCTCTGAGAAAAAGTGGTGAAAGCTTTCCAAACTCTACATAGATTGAATACATAAATATATTGTATGTTTATTTATTAATTGACAATGAAAATAACTGTTATGTGCAGCTCTTCACTGGATTGGATTCACCAGATTACACACACGGATGAGAGATTATTTACATTTTTAAATCCGTGTGTTTTCGGTCTCACCTGTGCACCTGGACACGCACGCGCGCACGCACGCACGCACGGACACACACACGCACACACACACACTTTTCCTTTTTAATGATCTCTCAGGGCAGAGGAGCCCATCATGTACGCATCCCTTTGCTGCTGTGAGTGAAAGATAAGTTTATTTCTGACTGCGAGTGACAATTAAGGTGGTTGAACTGCCACCTGTTGCAAGGTGCATCACTACACAGCGGGAAACAGCAGGTGTGATGACATAGTGACACCAGGAAGGTAATGGAGGCGATGCTTCTGGGAAGCTGTCATTTTGTGTTCTCGCTGCTTTTGATTTTCACTGGTGGGAAACTGGTGATGTTTTTACACTATCTCATAAAAAAGTGGTGCCGTTTAGTTTCCCCCCCAAAAATATAAAGATTATTTCTTTCCTTTCAATACCACGCCATTGTAAATACCCTTTGTTGCCATTATTGATCTGATATATGATTTGTTTTATTACTCACAGTTTGACTTCTCCTCTGTATCCTTTATTATTAAGCCTCCCGATGCTCTTGTGTTATTTTAATTTGATCTCTTGCTTCAAGGTATTATCCGTTTGTTTACTTTCACACTTCATTAAAAAACAATTGTCGATAAACAAAACAAAACGGTACTTAGGAGCAATCTTAGTGGCAAACAATGAAACTTACTTACAATACAACCATAAAAGGCAACTTTAGCAGCAAATGCATACCATACTACACTTTTGCTCTCTACATGCACATAACTACGATACCATATGACACAAATAAAATGTACAACATTTCTTGTATCAGGTTGGCCATCTGCCCTCTTGTATTGAATTTTAATTTCTTTTTTTAAATTAGCTGAATCAATAAATGGAGTGCGTCTGGGTGGCCGAGGCTAGATTGTGATTCGATTTGTAAGCCGCTGTGTTTTGCAGGACAGACGGCATCAAACAACCTCTAAAAATAAAGCTTTATGCTCATAGAGCCCAGTTTTTATACAAGCACGTTGACTTTCAGTAAACTGAAGCTGTGTCTCTGGTCATGCAGGAAATACAATCTGAGCCCACTAGCAGGACAGGTCAGCTGCCACTGGGCTGACCGGGACCTCTCTGTGTCAAGTATGCATGATGGTTTCCTCCCTCAGTATACATTATGGTTTCCTCCCCCACTCATCTTACCGTTACACCTTCATCAGGACCAGAGCTGGTCTCTTCTAGCTAAAGTGTGGCTGCACACTGCTCCATGACAGTTGGATGCTTCGAAATGCAGACGACAAATGACCCATCAGCGACCAATAAAATACAACTCAACTTAACTCCAGTGCTTAAAAAATGTACTAAAAGCC
The DNA here is from genome assembly GCF_023055335.1 of Clinocottus analis. Classification (NCBI taxonomy): domain Eukaryota; kingdom Metazoa; phylum Chordata; class Actinopteri; order Perciformes; family Cottidae; genus Clinocottus; species Clinocottus analis. Next base: position 9,883,011 of record NW_027175887.1, on the reverse strand, counting down.
ATTCCTCTCAAATAAACTTGGGGGTTAGATGCATTAGGAAAAACAAGAGCAGAGGAGGTAGAGCTACAGAGGGCAGACACTCTGTTTGGTCACCGTCTAGGATTTCCAGATTCATGCTTAAACTGAACACTAACATTCATGCACGGCTCTAACTTCCAGTTTTTGATTCTAAGAAGAAGAGCAGCTACTATTTGTTTCCCTTTTCCTATCAGTACATACTGCAGCTTTGGTTACAAAATAAGCATACTGTATGCATTCAATTGGGACATAACATCGTACCATGAACTTTGAATCTCTTGCCCATGTATCAGCTGCAGTGCGTCAAACGCGACCGGATGCAGAAGGACATTGTGGTATTTTTGGAATATTGGGTTTGAAATGAAATGTACTGTCACACTAGATAGCAGAGATGGAGATGAATAGAGGGATAAAGATGCTGAAGGCCCATTGGTTAGTCCCTGTGCTCCATAAGGACACACTCAACCGCCCCATTCCTCTTGTTCCCATTTGTTTGGATATTTGTTTCTCCCCCTTTTCCTTCAGATCACTTCTTCATCCATCTATCATACAGACTGGCTTTGATAACAATGAGGGTTAATGATGGAGCCAAAAATGACACTGACCATGAAGCTCAGCATTTTGGCATTACAAAGCCGTTCATTCATGGATGCTACTGAGCCTTTTGTGATAATGGTTGATAATATACGCTGTGATCTAACCACCGTTTTCAATCAATACATTTAATCTGATGGGAATGTTTATTACATTTAATTACAAATTACCATGTTAGGCGAGACATTTGCACGTTTATAAAAAAATAAATATGTATCTGTTCTTGTAGATAAGAATACAATTGACAGAGGTTTCTGGATCTGACACAAAACATTGAGGATATTTCAAAGCAGTTATAACAACATTCCAATTATTTAATAGAACAAACTAAGATCAATAAATGTCACCTACCTGTATGTTGTCAAAGGACGTTTTGTTCGTTACGTCATACAGCAGAAGCAAAGCTAAAAAAAAACAGAGAAAAGATTAAGTGTGTAGTTTCAAAATGAATTGACTTGCAAATCATTTCAGTGATTAATTTAATATTTCCTTTCATATTCCTTGACTTCTGAACTTCCTATAAAATTCAATCATAAAAAAGTAAATTTTCGCTGTGCCTAAAACCGATTCATTGGAGTTATTTTTCTTGGCCATGATCACGTCCTGCATAACAATGAGCCACAATGAGTAAACAATTGTTTACCTGAGGGAACTCAAATGTCTGCCGGACCAAAGCTATTCAAACCTTAAAATGTTGTTTTTTTTGCATTTGTCTTACATTTAGTTTTAATGTGAGATATTCGCAGGTGAGAATTTTGCATTTTTGTGACAATTATTTCTCATGCCCTCGATGGAAAGATCTTTTGAAAACAAATACATATATCTAATAGTATATATGTAACTTTTGTTAGCGTTCAACTTCACATGAATGACACAAATATGAGAAAATCGGAGAGAACTTTTATACTGCAAAGATGCCTCAGTACATGTCTCCCCATCTGTCCACGGAGCAGTTTGCCCAGGGGTGCAGGTATGTGGGAGGCAGCGAGGGACTGTGCAGCTTGGAAAGGAGGCAATTCAGAAGAGACGGACACGATGAAGACTGACAGCTAAGTAATAAAGCAGAGTTCGTGCCCTGGAGCTGTTTCTCACCAGTTTGCTTTCAGCTGTAACTTCAAAGTTGAAGCCAGGACACTGAAAATCATAAAGTGTGTGTGTTTGTCTGTTTGTTTGTTTTCATGTGTGCCTTTCTGCCAGCTGTATTAAACATTAGTTCCATAAAGGTGTTATTAAAGCTCCTGTAAAGGTCAGTCTCAAATGTTATTTGTGAAAAAAAATGATTAACCAAATCGAATCCTTTCTGTATATGTTGTGCAAACTATAGTAACGAACTTTTGTTTACTTTTAAGCGCTGAACACAACAGACTTAATTAAGAAGTCTCTTCCGCAAGATTTACTGACAAATGGAACAGTGACCTTGAAGTCTGAAGGACAAAATGAACATGGACGTGAACACAGAAGAAAGAAAAATTTGATAAAAAAATAAGCTGGGATGAAGAAAGCTTAATTGGTGAGACACTTTACGTGTGAAAACGATGATGGAAGAACAGGAAATGGGAATAAAAGACCTTATGATGAGCGTGTGTGTGTATCTTCCTCACACTTTATTTTCAATACCATGTGATTTCATTGAAAATCATTTGAAAAGCTTTAATTTGTTCTTATTTTCATTTCCCCTGGTGCATTGTGGGTTTTATGAATCTTTTCAAATGTTCAGTTTGCGCTTCAATGCTGTTCATTAAATTAAAGTTATGAAGCAGAACGCAATTACAAGGTCAGTAAATCACCAAACGTTGAAACACAAGCAATAGTTTTTCTTATTAGTCAGCGTCAATTAATTACAAAGGTCATATTTAGAAAATACAAACAAATCATTTTGTTCCATTTAAAACATTAAACAGTTAATTACCCATTTTAACATTGCCAATTGTATTATCTGTTCAGCTGTTACCATGTTAACCAGTTTACAATATATCTGCTTGGCCTGATGGTGTGTGTGTTTGCATGTCAAACATTGTGTATTTTAATTGGTTTAAGGTCACAAAAGAACTCCCGCCAGACTTCTTTAAACTGTGCAACCTGCAAATCCTTCAGTGTGTCATACTGCCAATGTTATTAGTTTATAAATAATCAAAAGTTACTGTGGCTTCCCCCTCAACCTGCAACAACTGCTTTTGTTAAATGAAGAGTTCCCAGTGGGGGTAGAATGAAGGACAGAAGTAGACTTTGCAGAAAGAAACTTAAGTTTCTTTTCAGAGTTTATGAGAAGCGCAGAGAGACTGGCAGTCGACTTTACACACGTTGTGAAGGTAAGAAGGAACATCACATCTGTGTTTGAACAAAGTATTGAAGGCTTGGGAAACCAAAGTAGCATCTCCTTTGATAAAACCCTTCAGAGACTTCAAAACATCCCCGACAGTCTGCTGCTGAAACCGGAGTTTCTTCAGGTTAGACGACATTGTGTTGTGTATCACAGATCATAAATCGGCTCAGTATCTTCATGTGTGTTCAAATAATTAGAGGAGTACTTTTTGCAGTGGTATAAGCATAAAGTACATTCATTTATATGACCCTTAAGCTCTCACAAATCATACAAGGTAGGTCGTATACTATGGAATGGTGTCTGAGGTGATGTGGTTTTAAGTTCCCTGAGACTGGACTTGCTAAAAGTCCTCCAGGGTCTCCTTTTTCCAGGAGACCGACAAATAAATCCTGCTATACTTATGCAGGCTAACCACCTACACGTGACATGCATGATGAGGTTAATACACACATAAAACGACAAACACATACAAAATTGTGTCAATATCAAGTAGCAAAAAAAAAGGAGAAAAGTCCTGCAGCTATTCTCTGTGTGCAAATGTAAAATCCTTTAGTTTTTCTCCCAGGAACATGTCATATAATATCAAGCTGTTATTCAATGAAACACTTTTTTATGGTTTATGCCCAATTTACTAAAGATAGATTTCCAGCTTTGTGAGAAACCAATGGAGTGTTGCCTCTAAGAACTTTCTAAATGAACTTGCATGGCAAATAACAATAACATCCCGATGACTAAAAAGTACTCAAAGAAATACATGAAGACGTACGCTCGTCTGTGATTACTGATTACAGATCATCAAAGAGTCTCACGCATCCGGAACGTGTTGTTCTTCCACTCCAGGAGAAGAGTTATGAAACCTCAGCGCTTGATAATGCCGCACAGTGGAAGAGGAACAATATAATCTACACTTCAACACTTCCACGGCTGGGAATTGTAACTAGTATATACAATTTATTATCATTGCAAGACGGCAAGTCTAAACAAGAATTCTCTAAAAACTCACTTTTATTGGACCTTGATGTGCACAGGAAGAGTATACATATATATTGTGGTAGTTTATGTGCATATATGTTTAGAGCCTCCTCTACACACCACCATGATGTGTGGCATATATGTAATCTACACTCCATGCATTCAGCTAAAAAAATGTAAAATCTGAATGTTGCAGGAAAACACTCTAATAAAGGCCATAATCTGCACATTAGGGTGCATGAACAAGCATCGGAAGGGTACCAGAACATGTGGATGACTCAAAAGCGAATCCTCTGTTGTAAAGCAATAATAAAACGTCTAAAACGTCTATAAGTGTGTATATGTGTGTGAGCGTCTCACCATGGGCGTCACGGTAGTAGGCATGAGTGACACTGCGAAACCGCTCCTGTCCAGCTGTGTCCCAAATCTGCAGAGAGAAAGAGAGAAAAGGTAATCACTGAGAGAGGAAGAAGTTTCTTATCTTTTTAATAAGCCCTCTTTGCTGTCTCGCTGGAGCTCATTGTGAAACCCTCTATTCGATTACAGTCTGGAATATGGAAATGAGATACGCATGACTATTGAATAGTCCATTGTTTTATGAATTCAGCATTGGAAAAGTTCTGTATTTGTTCTGGCCACTTCAGGGCAGCGCAGTAAGCTGTAACACAATATTGACATCAACCTTAATAAAGGGTAATCGTAAAGATAACAGCAAACCGTTGCTGGAATGGGAGCATAAATTAGGTGTATCAACTCTCTTTTGGGGCTGAAAATAATCAGAGTGAACACAAAGAATAAAGCTGAAGGCTGTAAATTTTAAAAAAAATCAGCTAAGAGATGGTAAAATACTCTATAACACAGTAGTTTGATGAATTGGTAATACAGTATAACACACCAATTAGTCAAAATTTAAGGTTAGCACATTGTGTTATTTTTTTTTCCAGTATACCTAATCTCATCATACTGAGTAGTAATCAGCTGTGGTTTGTGCCATTCCTAAGGCTATATTCATAAGACTAATAAAGTATGCCTTTTTCATCAGACAGACCAGTCTCTTCTCAAAACTTGGCTCCAATAGTAACAACATTTTATCTACTCGCGAGCAGACCTGTGCAGGTTGACTGCAGATATTACTTGTTTTTGCAGATTTTTTCAGCATTTCTTTTCTGGACCCTCTCTTCATCTTTCTCTGTCTGAGACGTGTCAGCTTCATGCTGGTTCTGTCTCTGGATCACACCCCAGGGCAACCATCCCCCCTGGATCCGAGTTGCACTAATGAAGGACGCCAATTACTGGAAGAAAAATATCTCTCCCGCTCTCTATTTGTAGGCTGCCCGGTGTTCTGCAAACTGACTTTGAGCCAATTAAACCCAAATGAATACATTACGGAGCAAAGTCTTGCTCCACCAGCCTCCATCAACCCCTAATAAAGATCATTAGGGATGATTCACACAATTACTAGCGCTGTGTGAAAATATAAAAAAACAAAAACAATGCAGAGTTGTTCTATGAATATATTAATGAATCCTAATTTGCTTTTAGAGGCTTTTTGCATCAAGATCATTGATTTCTTCACGAAACAAAAGCTAAACGCTAAAGCTAAAATGGGTTTTTATCTCAGAGACAAACAGGATCTGACAGTTGGCTACAATGCCACAAGGGTTAAAGCCTTGTTCTTATTTGGCAAACACCTTTCTCTTATAGAAACAGTGAAGGAGCAGTTGTTGATGATTGCCAGGATGAATGACGATGAGGATGAAGTTCTTACCTGGAGCTTCACCTTGACTCCATCAATGTTCAGGACTTTATTCTGGAAATGAAAGCAATACATCATAAGTGACAGGGCCTAAATTTAAACACGCCTCGCAACGGGAAAAACACGTCCTTCAGGGTGTAGAAAAAAAACAACCACAGGTGTGGGTCTGCATCAATTTGTGGTCAGACACCTGGATGAACGCGCTCTTCCTCTCATCAACTATACACACTCTCCTCTCTCATCAATATTGCATGTCTCCACATTCCTTCGGCCCCTTTTGATGAAGCCTCGCCTCTTTCCTCCAGAGGATTAAGCCCTCTGCTCTCTTTGCCTTCCTCCGTCTTGGCATCTCGGGAAGACGTTCCTCTGATCTCGGCTTCAAGCTGCGCTACCGCGCAGCAGAGTGAGGCTCAGCCAAACCGATGTGCACTTTGCTGGGTCAGAGAGCTCGATGCACAAAATGTTAAACAACCGACCATCAAATTAAATTCAGTCTGAATTAAAATCATCGCTTTGCATCAAATATTGCTGTACGAGTCCCTGCAGCTCATTTGCACACCTGGCCTAAAAAAGAAGTGACTCAGAGGATTAAATCATCTCTGAGGTCTGAACCTGCCCTGTGCTCTGTGCCCTTCACCTCATTGAGCAACGTCACTGCTGGTCAAACAACTAGAGGACCTCCACATCTGTCTAATTTACACTGTCAGGCCGTAGCAACACTTCCACAGCTTCCCGTGTGTGGAGGACATTAAGGATGCGATTCTTTCATCAATTAAAATGCAGATTATTTCATTAATTAGTTTTAAAAATATCAGAGATTTAAATTATCCTGAACCTAATGTGGTGTCTTCAAATTCCCTCGTTTTATCCAAATGTGGGTCCAATTCCCAAAGCTGTTCTGTTTACTATCAGCCGACCACTTCTGGTCATCGTTTGAGTTTGAGAGGAAACGCTCATGAATTCCTCACATGATGCGTTCCCATTGTCCATGAGCAGGTGACTGCTGTAGAAAGTAAGGAGGTCAAGATGTTCTTCAGTGACCCGCTTGTGGGCCTTATGGTACACCGTTGTGGATTACAGCACCTGGTGTTCCTCCACCATCATCCATTCCACATCCATTCCTCGACCCCCGAGGAGAAAGAATAGCTAGTTAACCCCCGACAACACACTGCTAATCTGCCAGCAGAGCACTTTGAAATAGATACGGTCTTTGTTGACGTGTTTAGTTGATTTACCTCCATGGCAGTCACAAAGAAGGAATCTCATACATATTCACGAACAAGTCAAGCTGCAGTTTGTAAGTGTGCTCTGATAGGAATCAGTCTCAAAAGACTTCCTCCCAGTTGCTGTTGTTGTCGCTAAAAACAACCCTCACAATGTGCTCGGAGGCTTCATAAATATTTAGCGATCCAGAAAAAGAGCCTCGTGACAGCAACGTGAGAATTTTGGGTGGTTAGTCGGACTTGATTACATTGATAATTATGTTGCATTTCTTAAGAGGATTTACTGGAAATCAACCAGAACGGGGACAAAATAAGACGGATTTCATGAGCACGGCGAGTGTGGACTGAGCAGGATAAAAAAAGTATCCAAGCAGCTTATATGTCTAAGTCTACTGTGGAAAGACAGGGAATTAAGGTATTGTAGATTACAAACTGTCAATCACACACTTCCAGTAACACCCTCCCCCCTTCACTGTCATAACTTCTTCAAGCTTCAACATGTTATAAGCAGACACAGCTCGGCTCTGTGTAAGTTACAATTTACAGCCGAGAAGCTCGCACCACGTTCAGGTCCATTTCCTTTCCCCGAGCAAATCGCCTAACACGCTTCAAACAGAACACATCTTCAAACACAAACCGCTCTACTTACCAGTGAGACACTGGATTTTAAGCTTTGTAATCTTTCCCCCTAAAAGGAACATGAGGGAGAAGGTACCGTCAATAGGCCGACTCTAACAGCCCTTCACAGGGGTCATAAATTACAAATGTACAAGGAGCTTCCAGAGGGTCCGTGAAGTGTGAGCCAGTAAAACATTAATGACAGCGGTGAGAGGCAAAGAAGAAGAGCATGAGGGCTCAAAACGGTACGAGACAAACTCGCTGTACCGATAACAAAGAATGAGAAAGAGAGGGAGGGAGAGCCTGTGTGTCGCCGTTCCTCGAGGTCTTTTGTTTGATTCTGAGAGCTCAATGGAGCAGAAGGACGCCTGGCCTCAACGCACATGTCAGAAATCAAAGCAATGGGGGAACTAAGTTAGGAACTGAGGGCTCGACTCTGCAGTCAACTCAACTCCCAGCTGTCAAACGCTGACACAGACGTAGACACACACTTCTGCATCCACTAAGACGTCCAGCCTCTGCAGAAGGGCGCTGATCTTATCAGTCAAACTTTATGGTCAATGCCATTTTATAGATATATTTCATGATATACAGTGCTGCATTTTCCTAAAACACAAAAGTGTTAAAATTACAGGATGGTAATGTTATATATTTTTAAATTAAAAACCTATACATTTAGATCCGTCTTCACATATACAAAAATCCTGTAAATCCCAAATCCTGCTGACTTTATGGTCAAACATTTTTCACACCAATTATAAAGCATTTCCAATCCTCCTTATCCCTTTTCATTCCCTTGTTCTCCAGCTTCATTTTCCTTCCACACAATCTTATGATTATAGCACAGAGCCATTCGGGATCTTTAGCCCAGATTTGGATCATAATTAGCCTTCAAATGTATACGGCAATGCCTCAACATAAAGTGGACATATAATGTAATGTCAGGAAATTGAATGAGGCCTAAAAGATCAAATACCATATTTACTGAGGGCCAACAGTAGCTCACAGCCTGCATGTATGAAGCGTATGGCCATCCTTATGTTGTAATATTAAGTTATTATTCTTACAGTCAGACACATAGTGTGAATTGGAATACTTTTAATGTGATGAAAGTAGGTAAATAAAGCAGACACTTTCACATCTGTATTTCAGCAGGTTGATTAGGGACATTTTCTTTTCTATAATACTTGTTACTTAGACCTCCTGTGATACATCATCGTTTACATCTGGCCTCCCCTCCTCATCTCTTCTTCTCTCCTCTCTCGGTCCAGGCTACAGCATCGTCAGCATTTTGAAAACACAACGCACTTTTTCTTCACAAATACTTTTAATTAAGATGTCCTGGGTATTCTCCTGGGAACAGAGGCAAAACAATAAATCACATTACACAAGATACATATTGCCACCTATAGACGCCAAGGGATTAATTCAGTCTCAGCTACGTGGCAACAATGGTTTCAAATGGGGATAATTGCCTCTATATGCTCAATTTGTTGGAAAGATCAGAATAAATTCAGAAAAATACCTTCAATACTTTTTGGTGTCATATTTTTTACTTGTATTGTTACTTTGATTTGTTTGTACATTATACTACTACTATATTAAAATATACATTTCATACACAACTTTGACTGAGAAAGCAAAGTCTGTTTCCCCAAAACATCGCAGACTGTACTTTGAGTGTAATAGCTGGAACCTTCCTGTGATTAACTTTTTCACTTGGGTGACCTGGAAAAAAAGAGACGATTTGTAAGAGCAGAGGCCCTGAGGGCCCTTTCAAAGCGACAATTGCAGGGAGCCAAAGACACAGGCGTCCTCATTAAATACCACAGCACTGGGGGAGCAGTAGAGCCTCATTCTCTTTCTGCAGAGCACTTTCATTTTTTTTTTTACGTTGGTCCAGAATAATCACAGACTTCTCCAAAGAATATCTGACATTGCTTTCAGATTTATTATGGTGTTTTTTCAACAGCTGAGACACGTTTCTTGAAATGGTGACTCAGTTATTATAACCCCCGAATCATAAACCAATCAGAAGAAATCAAATGAAGAGAAAAAACATACGTAACAATAGCTTACACTCTACCCAAAATCATGTTTCCTTCCATCTAAATCAAATGTTTTCAGATGGTACATAAAATACACAGACCATATAGACTAATAATGGTGACATTGATCCATAACACAAAACAACTGCAATTAATCAGGATCAATCAAATCTGAATTTAGAACAACATAAATAAATATCACAAGGCAATTCATTTCCTGAATTGATTTCACTGTAAGTAATGAAGAAGTCATTATTTTCATTATGCTGTATGTATGTAACTATGGTCGCTTGGGGAAATGTGTCTCTTAATTAGCTAAATACATTCTAAAGTTTTTCTTTATACAATTAAAATGTATTATAATGGTTCCTTGTTTACATCTGCTTGTAATTATGCACCATCAGTATTGTTTATAATGTATTTATTATTATTATAATTTCCTTTCACAGTTTGAGCAGGCATTTTCTGTTTGAGCGGATCAACTAACAGGATCAGGCTTTGGGCGAGTATGTTATGGCATTATTGTTTACATATTCACTCTGTTATACTCCTTATCTTGTGTTTCTGTACAGGTATGTCTGTTGATCAACATAGCTCACTATTCCTATCTTTCATGAGCTTCACCACGCTCCACATTAACTCGTCACTTCCCTCCTCTTTCATGCCCTGGTTAAATATTCATGGTGCTCCTCAGGGCTCGCCTCCATAGGTCTCAGTGACATTAGGGCAGCAGGTGGCAAAGCTGCTTTTCATTAATTACAAGCGTCTCCCTAGGCAGAAGTGAACCCTATCCAATACACACAAACACTCACAATTTTACACATGCATGCACACATTTTGGACACGCACCAGGACGGGACTGAATGCTCGACAACTTTTAGTAATGGCTGAGGCAGAAAAGCTCAACCCTAGTTATCGAATCAAACACTCAAACACAATCATAGTTACAATCCAGCAAAATGGCTCAACGTTAAGGTCACTTATACACACAACATTATTGCCTGTTTGTGTGTGTGTCCAACTGTGCCGAAGGCTCACATTGTAGCTCCAACTACCAATTAATTCAATTTGATTTTCAAACAGGAAAAAAAACAAAAACCCTGCCACTTGATGTCATGACGAAGCTTGGCATTTTAATTGCACCCACTCAGAGAAAGGCAGGTGGGAGAGAGTGGATAATGGAGAACTCAGTCAACCACTTCCTCCACAAACTATAACTATGTATTATATATAAATGTAAAGATGCATGGGAATGAGAGGCCAGTGACATGCACAATGACGGAGGACGTTTCAAAGAGGAGCGGAAGCTTTCACAAGAAGAAGATGCAATCATCGAGTCAGAGTCTGATTTCTATAAAGGGTCCTTTATCGTCCCCTCACATGCCAGAGCTGCCTCTCTCCCTGCTGTCTTATTTTCCTTCTCCTTTCAGTGCTTGCTCTCGAAAAGACTCATACGGTGGTATCCGTAGCCTCTCTCTCTAGAAGCACATTTAAAGACTCATCATGCAGATAAGTCGAGGCTAGACAATTATAACTAACACTATTTAAGACTTTCAGTTCTTTAAAGTCACACAATTTAAAGACTTGACTGGCACAATATCTAACACAGGACACAGAAACGTTCAATCACACTCTTTCGTGTCCTCAGCATCAGCAACACTCATCTATAATATAAATCAGCCTTTTGTCATTCGTCAAAGGAACAATCACACACAACTCGATCAGCACCCTTCAACTTATCAGAGCAACAACCTCGACCACACTGCTTCGGTCGTCACATCGGTTTTAACTCCTGCTGATCTACAACGTCTATTAAAAAACCTGCAAAATCAACTTTATATTTGTAGAGGAAGAAAAACAACTGCAAGGTGATTAAAACAAAAAAGTATGTAAATACACGTTCGACAAAGTGCATAGTTTTCCAACGAGGAGCAGTACCGATGTGATGACTAACATCCACTTGTTGCATGAATAACTCTCCCAAAACAAGCTGTTTGAAGATGACCTCATGTTTGTCTGAACAAAGACACTTTCAGCCACTAAACAAAAACACTTCAAAATGCATTGGATATTAATGTACTCCAAAAAGTCCAAACAACACTTCAGCTACGACGCACAAAGCAACACGCATGCACGCACGCACACACTCTCTCTCTTTTCCAGTCAGAGATGAAAGTAAAGAGAATATGATTCATATCACGCTCGTCCTAATTTAATCTGTTTCGGATTCTCATTGTCATGAGTGTCGCTGAATGCGTGTTTGATTTCTATGTGTTACAATTGTTTTTTAAAGAATTTAACTTCTGTGAAAAATTTATAATTTTGATAGGAGTATAAGTACAAAGTAGAATAAAATGGAACTGAGGGGAAGTACTTATGTTTGTCATTTACCATAATGCAAGACAAAGTACATATGCAAATTCTCAAATATGAAAGCCTGCAACCAATTGCAGCATTTTTGTTCAAAAATGTAGCTCCAACTTTTTCCTTCGCAAAATAGTTGCTTAATAGTCGCCAATTGGTTGCAGTTCCATCACACACACGAACACACCACCACTAGGTGCTCAGTTATCTGCTCGTTTGTCCTTGGCAGCTTATCTTTTTTTGTTTTTGTACACTGCACACATTGGAGCACATAACATTTGAGCTTTCCACAGAAACTGCCGGCATTCGAGCAGATCGCCTGCATCACAAAACACGGTGACTATTCTGCAGACTGTGCCAGTTTTCACAAACATTAATGGCCAACAGTGATGCAAGAGAGGCTAACAGTGTCTCGCTAAAGCCAGAAGAGAGAAACAGATGTATAACAAGCCTGCTTGGATCTCCACTCGCTTCATTAACAGTTGACACATCTGTAGAGCATCGTTAGCGTGGGTTTGTATATTGTGTGTGCGTGTGTGTGTTTGTGTCATTGACAGCTACTGAATTTGCCGCAATGCGATTGACTGAAGGGGATTGAACGGAAACCACACCAGTGTCTCACTTCCTGAAGAGTGATAGACAGCCATTTGCCATCAATAATCTATTGATAGTCTTTACCGAGCAAATACACTTTCATACTCACACAGTATGTGGGGCCACAGTCAATCACTGTGTAATCTCGCTGGCGGTAATCACAATGAGATAATCTTCCCAGCTCAGCTGTGATCAGTGAATTGACTTTCGAACACATTTTCATCCTGTTTCGCCGCTAAGCTTGTCCACACAACAAGGACTCAGTCTTCCAGCGCAACCACGACCCCCTGATCACCAGAGGAGGACCGAACCGAAGGAAGTGCAACCTCTGTGATGAATCGCATGTCCGGATGAGATGATTGGCTAAGCATTAAGGGGTCAGCGGTCTGGCAAGAAAGCAATGTTTACAGGTTCAATTTCAAGTAGTTTGACAAGGAACATCAGTAATGTTGGTGCAGTGTGAAGTCACAGCTTTCAAACACAGACATTTGTTTTGCCTTCTTCAATATCAAATTCATCACACCCTTAGATTTTATTGTAAGGAGGATGGAGGGAAAGGAAACTATGTTCTTAGTGGTCATGGACTGTGTTAAAGCCGTACCACACACACACACACGCACACACACACGCACACACACTGTCAAGAACATCCCAAACACCCTCTACAATACAATACAGTACAATATTGCTTATTTCAAGGCAACATTTGGGTATTTGTTGTTTGTAAATTGATCATGCGTTTCGACAACCCGAGATTCACTCGTTTTGGAATAAGCTTTGCCAATCTGGCGTTCCCCTGCACTGTATTGGCATTTTGGATTTTTTTTTACAGCATTTAAAAAAGTCAAATTCAGAGCTATATATGAAACAGTAACTTAGAAGTGGGAGGTGTTGCTAAGTGGTTTTATGAACATTAAATGCAATTTCTTAATTAGAACAGCCTGTCACCAATGAGCTTAAATGTGATGAGCTTTTTTTTATAGAGAGTGTGGAGAATTAATAGATGAGGGAGTCTAAGTATATATCGCTCCCATCTCGATGGATCTAAGCAAACGAAAGGCTAAATTAAAATCTTATGTAAATGAGATGCATAGAACAATCCAGCTACCATATTCTATGTATATCAATATATTTTAAAAGGTGACTGAGTTCATCATTATAGAACGATTTATGCGCCGTCTCATCTCCTTCCTGTGGAACACACACATCCTCACTGCCATGGACGTGCACACACACTCTTAAACATTGCCTGGATAATACGATGAGACATATTTCAATTATTCAACAGTCTATTCTGTTAATAAATAGTTAACTTATAAATCAGTCATTGCTGATGGCCACAAACCAGACTGGTCAGTTCACCAAAGACAATGAAGGTCATTGGACAAATGAGCCACTACAAAGCTTCAGAAGATGCTTCATTCATGTAGAGAAATACAGAACAAGTGAATTCAGAAAGCAAATCCTTCCATCAGAGTGACTTGGCTTTGATCCTGGTTAATTATGATAAGAGCGATCATTTTGTCATGCTCAGGGTATCGGAGGCTCGAGGTCAAAGATCCCTATATGTATTTTAAAAGCCTTTTTTCGTTCTCAAATGTATCCTTATTTCAAGTTTTCGAAGAACATTTTGCTGTTGCCTGTTTCATAGTCCCCACCCCCACATACATACTAATTACACCCAAAAATAACATCAGAGTAAGTGAAAATCTGAAGCAATGGGGCTGTCAGTTACGTGTGAAACTCTCCTGCTGTGCTTAAAAAGGGAAAGTGGATTCTGCAGGCTTCGACTCCAAGGTGTGAAACGTCTGGTCCGACTTGTGGCACACAGCGGTCAGACTGTGTCGTGAGCGTGAATGGGAACCTGAGCGGCGACCTCTGGGGAAGCGGAGAGGGGATAGTGGTGGCGAGTTTTTTTGGGATATTACAAGTATCGATATATTTATGTATACACGTTGTCAATTGACGACTGAGATGAGAAAAAAAAGTAAGGTCCTTATGGTGTCGCTAGAGGGAAAGAAAAGGATCACCAAAGTCAGGAAGGATTCTCCTCTGCCGAGCATGATTTTCTGTTGAATATCGACTGGCAATCCATCTCTCAGTTTTTGAGATATTCGAGTCTGAACCAAAGGAGCGCACCGTCTGCCATCGTCATCTTTCGAGCCACTAGCATGGCTTAAAAAACAACAATTCTCACCTGAATTTGACATGTGAAGCACATTTGCTCTCAGACCACTCACAAAAGGTCTTGTGGGAAATCCAGACTACAAACAGGGTGAGATGAATTAGTATGCCAGGTATGATCCATGTCTCTTAAACACGTCAGGAACATTTTATGAAGCAGCCCTGGATAGAGTGCATGAAGTAAATCATTGCAGAAGGGAGGCAGCGGTGTGCTGTTTCATATTTCTCGGGCTGCAGAGCGTGGTCTGTGATACCCGACCGCATTTCCAGAACGTCAGATATCATATATAAAAAAGATATGTGATTAATTCCTTGGAGACGTTCGAATATTGTGCCAATTTGAGTTATTGCACGTTTTGTTTACAAATCATGCTGGACCAGGGAGGGGACTGTCACAGAGGTCAACGGTGCTCATGCATCTTATTCAGAGAGCGTGTCATACATTCACAAACACCGTCCAAGCACTTAAACTCCACAACGAGGAAGAGGGAGAAAATAAATGCTGTTTCTCAACTTGAACAGACAATCCTGAGAAGGCTGAATCATATAGATTAGCTGAGACACGGGTGCAATGAAGGACTTTTGAAAACCTTGGGTCGTAGCCGAGAGGACGGAAACTATTTTGAAGATACACCAGAGTGTTACACAAATGAACCAAGTGGTAGTAGTTCCGTCTCCGGCTCCGTGAGTCCATGTCGATGTATCCTTGAGCAAAGGTTAGTTGTTGCTGTGTCTATGATGTAAAGAAACAAATGTGCGTCACTTTGGATAAAAGCGTCAGTTAAATGGAATGTAATCTATCTTCAGACATCATTCAAACTGACTTCCCAAGTCAAACCAGCCGTGTTTTTGTAGCAGGCGCAGAGTGAAATCTGTGGTTGCGTAAGAGGTCTGTCACTCGGGGAGCAGTAGACATAACTGACATCAGCTCCCGTGTCTCTCAGAAGGGTCGAGAAGTGCTGCTCTTCTCCCCTCCATTGCATTCACATCAGCTAAGGGATTGAAAGATTACTTCTCTCGGGTGTTATGAGGCGAGGAAGGTTGTGAAGATGGAGAGAGAAAGAAAGGTTTTTCCACCTCATCGGAAATGAGAGGATGGCTTGTTGGAGTGATGCTGTTTATATTAAACCCTCTGAACATCTTTCATTTCTGCTATGATTTCCTTCTTTTGCATTTTTCTCTCTTAATGGTCCTCTGCTTGACTCCTTAAATACATTTCTCTTCCAGCTTTGTTTTGACATTTCAACCACTGTAATGAAAGAATCCTCTGGGAAGTTAACAATAGTGCTTTTCAGTAAATAACATTTGGGACTCATTGTGTTTACAGCTTGGACAAATTAATCGACTGTCCTACCGCTCTTTTTAACTGAGATTCAGCTGAGAAGTAGAAAAAAAAGAAAAGAAAAACTAAATCTGTCTTCAGACTATAACTTTTAAATGAATAAACAACACATTGCATCCTCAACATTTTTTTTTGTTGCAAAATACCAAATATAGTGTGCTAGGAAGGAAGCTGAAGGAAACAGAATGTATGATGGATGTACAATTACAACTTGGAAAGTTTATATTGGTCCCTCAATGTGTGAAAATCATATTGCTCAGTTTAGCTGACACAAAATATTTCACGTGTTTGGTCACAGATGCTATTATATACTGGATATATATATATATATATATATATATATATATATATATATATATATATATATATATATATATATATATATATATATATATATATATACAGTGACGACCCTCGTCCTCCCGTACCCTAGGTGTCCCTGTTTGAAATCTACTACAGGTGCGGTTTGGGAGCGTCGTCAGCCTGAATGAGGAACACCTGAGTTGGAGTGGCCTGGCGATACAAGACTCTGCATTTGGTAGCAAGCCGGGCTCTTCTCGGGTGGAAGAAGGACATCCAGAATGTCACGGACACTGCCACCAGTCTATCTTTTGATTTGTCGCTTTGTTCCTTTGCCTTTATCTGAGTTGGTTCTATTTTGGGGATTTTGGGATTGTTGAGAATAAATTGTTTTGTTTAGCCGCTGCTCGTTTGTCTCCCTCCTATGTCGCAACCCGGCTCCAAGGCTGCGACAAAGGAGGGAGACAAACGAGCAGCGGCAAATCAAAAGATAACTGGTGGCAGTGGTTCTTTCCGCATTGGTTATTATGGAAATGCATTAGCCTAAATAAAATGGAAATGAATACACAGTACATGGTAACCAGTACGTCTGGTTCTATAATTTTGTCAACAAATCCCATTTAAAAAAAAATCAAACCCAGCAATGTATTGATCCAATTAAGTAATAAAAAATGGTTTTCTATGTAGCTAAAGCTTACTTTGCTGTACTGTCGAGCCGAGCGATGCAGGTAAAGGTGAGTGGGGAAGTATTGAGCAAATGACTAATTCATTGTTTGTTTCAGTCTTTTCACAGGAATTTTTGGAAGTAGGACATATTGAATATTAATTAACGTCTACATAATGATTCTCGACCCAAATCAACCTTTTGGTAAAAAAGAAGAAAAAAAACAGTATTATGGATTTAAAATGACTATTTTTAAATACTGTGAGATACCAACAAAATACTCAGGCCTAATATTATGTACCAACATGTTGTGAAAAAACATGTCATCCCGAGTCAGCTGTTTAGTGTTTCTCTCTCTGTATGTTTCAGGTTGGAAAGTTCCACTTTTCAACCCTTATTTGACATCTTTTTACATATAAATAAAGTAAAATGCAGTACTTGATGGCATTGCTTTTTGTTATTCAATGTGTTGAATGTCTCTAATATCTAATTAGTTACTAAAATTCATTTGATAACTAAGTGTAATAACAAACAAACAAATCCAGTCAACCAATAAATGTGCAGTTTGCTTCTCAGCGGTGTCTTTTCATCCTTGGCAGAAACAATATTCTGTTCATTGCAGCCCTGCAGAGCCAGACACGACAAGATGAGACTTTTAATAGATAATTGGTTATAAGTCCTGCTGCTTCTGATACAATTCATAAAAGAGACTACAGTGCTTGAGCCAAAACATGGCTATGGTCATGAGATGTGTTGTGCAAATATAAATTTAAGTGATTTTTATGTTTAAAAAATCAGTACGCAAGAGCATGAGGAACTACATTTTAAGGCCTTTGCAGTCACCGGACACATTCCACAACCCGATGAAGACCTCCTGCTTGAAGATAAAAAAGAAACCACACAATGAAGCAGAGACGAGCTCTGCCCTTTACCCTGCCCATCGGTTAGCACCTGCATTACCATGGCAACTGATGACCTGGACATGCAGCAATGGAGGTTACAAGTGTGTTTTCTGCAAAATGTGCTCTGAGCAAAAACCTGAACATGAGGACTTTCACCACTCCAATGGAAATCTGGCTTTTCTTTGTTATTCAGCAGTTTAAAAAAAAAGAAAAGAAAGATTGTACCTTTGTGAAAAATGACTTAAACTTATATAAAGGTCTAGGTTTGAGCTGCAGCTTTCAATAATCCTTTACACATGTAACGGACTGGGATTCATCAGAATTTGAAGACCACACATTCTGTGTGATGAAAATAATTGTAGTATAAGCAACCCTTCTTGAGGGAGCTATAGAGGTGAAATTGCATCCAATAAACCTGATTTGGTCGATAGGTCATTGCTGTAAACGTGCCGCAGGGCCATGTAGATAAAAGCAGTCCTCTTTCCCATTAGTGTTCAGCAATAATTATAAATCAGAATGACACCATGTAACAGGGGAGATCTGGATGGAATTAATGAGTAGATGATGTCTTGTTTTTCACTCTTTGTCTATGAATGTCTGGCATTTATAATTTCTTCATACTGAGATTTCATAATCAAATGCAATTTTTGCATATATTTTTTCTTTTTTTCTTATGACTGTGTATTTTAAGCCTCTCAAGGCACAAGTGCCGCTCTGTAATCCTGAGAACATGCTGAGGCTTAAACGAGATGAGACTACAATAAACAAGGGAGGAGGGAGGAGGGAAACAGCACCTTTGCTGCTTTGAAGTGAGAATTGGATCAAATCCCCAAACGAAGCAAATTGCCCGTCTTTCCCACCAACTGAAGGGATCAAAACAACCACTTCCTGTGTCCATGTACAAGACAAACACAGAGGATCTTCATGCTTTATCTTCGTGCTTTTCCGTATTGTTTAGAAGATTTGTGCAATCTCATTAAGAGAAAATGAACATGTTTGCATCCATTACATGTGTAAGTATGTTCAATCATAACTTGTGAACATTGTGGATGTATGCTGAATACAAATATTCCCTTAGCAATAGAGTTTGTGTCAGAAAGGAGCTTTGAGGAGCCTTGAGTTGAGGACTACTTCGCTTGCACTGAAAAACTGAACCATTGAACAAGAAGCCATGCAGAAGAGAACAAGGAGATAATGAAATTATTTATGTCACTGCGCCACACTGCAATTAAATAATAAGTCAGTATGACAAAAGAGCTGACTAAGCACCAAACTTTATGAGTTTCGTACTTTGTCCTCAATGAGCACTAAATGCAGCTGGCAAAGAAAGCTGAAAGCTTCTGCTTTGCTGAGATGGACCCAAATATACATCGGGACCACAGACAGTGTTATAAGAGACGTTACATAAGTAAATAAATCAACTGCTCATCCACCCACGAGCTCATCCAACCCACTCACAGGACTATATAATGGTTGGTTACTTTAGCACACACACACACACACATGCACACATACACACAAACACATTCACACGCCTCCCAAGAGAATAAAGGATCTAATGTTGCACTTTATGTAAATGGTGTTAACTTTGGAACCTTTAAATAGCGTTTCAAAGCACGTTACTTTACCATCACATGTGGGGGAGTTGGGTGAAGGTAACAGTCAATAACTGATAAGTACTAACCAGGTCAAGAAGTGAGTAAGCAGTATAATTATACTATAATATACAATATAAAGTCATTTGAGGCAATAGGAAGGTTTTTACAACAATATCTCTGGTTCTGCCGCATGGATTTTGATTTACAAACTGTCCATTAGAGTTTGACAATGATGGAGTACAAAGCTAAATCAGTAGTGCTTTGAACACCTCTCAGACACACTGCCAACAAAAACTGAATATAGTACATGTTATAAAAAAATAAGGTTTGCTGCATTCAGTCAGTGTAAGGCCTTTAACTCATATAGATCTGTTGGAAAAGACAATGAAAGAGACAAATAAGCGAGCTCCAACAGAAAATTGCACAGAAAAAGCTAAGTGATTGATTAGAAGGAGAAGTTCCTGACGTGACCCTGTGCAAGAGGTCACTATCGAGCCGGAGTGACCTCTTGGAGACTCGATCATCAACCAGGAAAGGAAAAAACTAAAGCATGTCAATCTAATTTAAGAAAATCAATATCCTATTTAGTACATACATGACCCCGTTTACCAAACGGTACTAAACCTGACAGTGTGTGTGCAGGCATGTGGGTGATTTGTTGGTGTTTAGTTGCATTGATTTTAACTCACCCTGAAGTCAATGCCCACAGTGGAGATGAAGCTGCCAGCCAGGAACGCTCCGTCTTTAAAACGGACCAGTAGACACGTTTTCCCCACACCAGAGTCTCCAACCAGCATCACCTGCACAGGAACAGAAGAGGGAAAACCTCAGACAGGAATCACAGCAGGGCTGAACTTAGAAGCACAAAAAAATGTACAACTGGATGTGTGAGGGCAAAAAAACTTGACTGTCGAAAAAGGTTCAATGGTCGAAAAGGTGAAAGTCAGAAAAATCTGAAAAAACTAGCAGAGAATAATGTATAAGCATGAATAAAGGGAGCTTTTGCTTGTATGTTTAGTTTGGTTTCAGTGTCTAATTGTTTGTCCTCCAGGACAAATGAATCATTCAGCTAAATGTGTCCTGGTATTTCGGTACATGGCCAGTGAAGAGGGTGTATGTGAATGAGTGTGTGACTGTTCATTCTAGCTATAGTAGGGCATACTTGAGCTTTGTTGCTTCTCTTTTTAATGCCAGCTGTGATGAAGTTAAAGGTTTGGTGTGATTACTGTTATCTTCTTAGCTGGGGGACTGCGACGGCCGCGACCCTGGAAATCAAAAGTGCCTCTCGGGTGCAGAGATGAAGCAGAGAGGAGAAGAAAGACGGAGGCAGAAGACTGAAGGGATGTGACAGGGTCAGATATAACATGTGGGAAAATGTCATATGTATGAAGATATATTTCATCCAGTCATGCAAACTAAACATAACAGCTAGATCTGCAAATAAATCGATTAGAATATTATAGATTTTGATGTAGATCACATAACCAAGTGTCTTCAGTCCAGGCTCAAAGTGAAGGCAGTGACTACTGGCTGCAAAGATGCTGTACTGTAGAAATGGTAGTCACTGTACCTCACAAATGCCTATCAAATATGAATATATAGTTGATGCGCTCACTTCAAACAGCTGCTTTAAATACACGGAGGATGTGGCACGAGTCCCTTGAAGCTCTGAGTTCGCACCGAGACTCAGCGGGTGTGAACGTGTGTTTGTGTTGTGGTGCTGTGACGTCTCCCTGTGCACTGGCGAAGCACCGTGATGTGCACGTGCTGCAGGGGCACACGCGCATTCAACCAGTTGCACGACGCGCGGCCGTACGTGTGCGCGCTTTTCCCAGATCGATCGTCTACTGACCCAGTGTCAAGAGCTCACTGCTGCTGTAGAATGAATACAAGGTGATCGTAAAGCGAAAGCCAATGAGCGCCGAGCAGGATGCGACACTGGCAGAGAATACGAGCACCAGATTCAGCTTACTGTGCATTTATTCCATCCTCTCCTCCTAAAAAGGTAAACAAAATCTCCAAAAAAGTGTCCGTCGGATAATCATAGTAACGTCAGTCCCACTCTGCTCATAGTTTTAGTGACCTCTGTGACATATTGAATATCTATACCTTGCCCTCGTTATTTTTCAGCTATATGGAGTGTAACATTACACAAATGAAGGTCCTACCTTGAAAGCGATGTCATAAAACTCGCTGCTGCTGCTGACGGAGGGTCTGCTGGGATGGACCACGCCGTTCATCTGCACGATGCCCGGGCTGCTCCTGGCTGCTCTCCCGGTCCCTTTCCCGGAGGGGCTGCCGCCTGCAGACGGGCTGCTGGACGCGGCTTTGCCTTTGGCAGCCTTCTTGCGGGACATTTTTTTTTTTTTTTTTTTTTAAGATTTCAAAATGATCTGTATTAATCTTAACTAAAAGCAAACTAAGTGAAATCTTCCAAGAGGCGTAAAAGTTGCAGCAGCGAAGAACTTGAAATATGAGCTCTGGTTTCACCTGCGCGTTAGACGCATGTCCGACACCTCCTCTACTCAAAGTCGGAGTGAAATTGTCCCGAAATGGAACACCCCCCAAAAATATAAACTCCGCGCTCGTTTCCGTTGTTGTCCAGCCGCTTCCTGCTGTTGTCAGCTCTCTCCTTGCAGGACAACAGCTTCGATCAGCGCGTTGAGGCGACACCAATTAGATGTGATGAGGCAGAGAACTCCACCTTGAGCGCACATCACTCAGACCGCAGGGGCGCTGAAGAGAAGTAAAAGCCTCGGCTCTCCATCCTCGGGACAAGTTTGCTTTGGAATGAGGTTGCGGCAACAAACCCACTTAGATAGTAAGGTTAAGGCAAATATCATGATTTGGGTTCACATAAAGTCTTTCTGTCAGAAAGCCCTGAAGGCAAACGTCTCCCTGTGCGTCATTCCCACGTTATAAACTCCATCTAGTCCTCAATGACGAATATCCGGGTCAATCATAAAGACTGTGGCAACTTTCATCACATGACTGAACGTTATCTGTGACAAGGAAGTGAGGGACTATGGACAATGTTCGAGGTGCTGAAAAACAGCTGCATTTTATTTTTCCGTATCTGACTCTGGTGTTAGTCAAGATATTTTTTCTCTCATATTTTCTTCCATGGATATTTTCTTGCCATAATTTGTCTGATGGAATTAAACAAGTGTGTTCTAAATATTTAAAAAAAGGCACTTATATTTAGAGCGATATCCTGCTTTATAATGTCTTGCATTCTTATATAATGTGGAGAAAAATTTGTGGAAATGGAAACAACCTGTGGAATGTGCTGGAGATGTGATTTCAATAATGCACCACAAGAGGGCGATATCAGAATATAAGATAGAAAGTGATCAAACGCGGCAGAACTGCAGGGTAAAGTTCAAGTTCATGGATAAAATGGATTATTGTCAAATTAATAAGGCTTAATCAGAACTACTCTCCAATGATGTCATTGTTTTAGACATACAATAAGCCGTAAGTATGGTGCAGGATAGATGAAGTCCGAAGGGAAACCATTTCACATGTATCTGTAGAAGAAGCAAATCACAGGATTGAATTGATTTTATTTACATATATAGTTGGTCTTTATCACAGGGATTGACGTAAAAATATGTAATAAATCAAAGTAAAGAGAAGGTTTCTTACTTTTTTTTCCATGTGAAAGGGTTTTACTATCTTTAATTGTATTTTTGATTTTGGGTTATACAAAATAAACTGAATCGTATTGAATACACAGTGCTGTGCAATCGGTGTCTGATTTAAGATAGAATACATATGTAAATGGCTGTTTCTGTTTTAAATGGATGCTAATTTTCAATATTTAAAAAAATCTCACCCAACCCCTGTAGTTCTTTCACGTACCTCCATTTGAGAACCACTGCTCTATCTTACAGGCATCTGTACAGACAACCTCATTCAGCCTCAATCAACAAGCTGGTTGTGATCAGAGCAGAACAGTCAAGGCGACAGCAGCTGGCCTCCCAGTGACTCTTACCCACACCCGCAATAATTCACAACACAATTCAAACGTCTCTCCATGGGAGGATGTCACTCTTTAGCATAGTCCACATATTGTTTACATTTGCAAAAAAGAACAGCAGCATATTCTGGTTAGATCCTGATCCTCTGTGGGCAGAAACACAATGCTGTTGTCCCCCACCCCCATTTAATGTAGTTTGTTATGCAATATGACTTTTTAGTATAAAACAACTGCCTTTCTGATCAGGTGCCATACTGTCCGGGACCATCAGAGCCTGAAGACCTTGTGTGCTCCTCACAACGAGTTCAGTGAGCTTGTATTCCCTCTGACCTTCATGATGTGTGGTGTGAATAATACCAGGCTTGAAGAGGCAGCTCTAATTATTATATAAATTAAACTTAAATTAAATCAAATAAATAATCAATAGCTTGTGAGTCATGTTTACGGGAGTTTATGGGATGATAGTATGTATGTCGACAGGATGTTCGTCTTACTGGATTTGGCGACTGATCCTTATGTGGTAAATACTTTTAATGTAATACTAATAGTTCAGCTTCATCTAACACAAGAACAAACACATGCCCTTCCTCTCTTATTTTACAACGGCCAAACACTGCACAGCGAGTAAAAATTAATTACTTTTTGGGGACGTCACTTATTTGACCCCAGAGCTCCCAGGTTCAGAGTTTCTGAACAGTTCTGGTTGTAAACACACAGACAGCCGTATAGCCTCTGGTTTCTGCTATCTGTCAGCATTTTTCCACACTCCACCCAACTCGGCTCAGAATAGGGAGCGGAGTGTCATTGGCTTGAGGGAATACAAACCCCCAAAATCCACTGACACCCCCCTCCTGCAACTCCCCTCAACAGCTGAGATTTGTTCCACCACTAAAGCAGCTGTCTACTGTGACAACAGCTGGGCATTTTGGAGGGAAGAGGGGACGTGGATAGAGAGAGCCGTTGGAATCCTCCCCTGTTTTCAGGGAAATTAACAGCCTTGTCAAGATGAGTTAATACGCCCGATGCATGCTGCACATTGCGAGACTATAAGGTGTACTTGTGTACCATATATGATGGTGGAGGCGGTTTGTATATCTATTCAAGCTGCTTACTTAAGCTAACAAGGCAGCCATCTAATTAAAGCTTTTTTTTCTTCTTTCCTGTGGTGTGCACTGTAAATCAAGTGTGTGGTTCAACTAGAATACATCACATTATATCATTTCAACTGTTTAATTAGCACCAAATTACAGCCCTCTTTACCGGATGCAAGCCTCCTTAGAGCGGCGCCATCTCCATGACAATAGGTCAAACAGTCTGAAAAGAGGGGTCGCACTTCGTCAGGTGCTTGAATAACCATCGTGACTGGGAACATATGCACGAGTGTGTGGATGTGTGTGCTCTCGATGCAGTAAGGTCATAAACAACCTCGGGGTCACATCAATCTGCAGGCGACCCGAAGGCCAGGCATTTGTCAGTTTACCCAGGGTCAGGTGCCCTGAATGTGGGCTGGGTGGCGTGCAGCAGCCCGGCCAGTCGCTCAACCAAAGTCACAGCAACTGTTTATCCGTTGGCCGCTCTTTCTCTCAGCTGCCTGCGGCCCGAGTGCCGTGAGGAGGGGCAGGGGGCATCCTGCCAGCCGGCGTCCCTGTTGATCGGGCCTTGGCGAGTGCTGCCATCAGTGGACTGGTAGTGCCTGGCACGTATTCGCTCCCCAAGGCATCTTAAATGAGAAAGACAACGTGTGTGTGAAGGAGAGGATAAGGAGTAGCATTAGGGTTGCTAGTTTTTAATTGATAAAAAAAAATCTTCAAGTTTATCTTTAGAATAGAACTTGCATCTTACTTGAATCTTGACCTAAAGTACTGATCCTTTACTCATACTAGGATTTAGGTTCGTTAAACTTAAAATGTCTTGTTGGTAGTACGGAAAAACGTATTGATTATAATTGAAGTTTAAAGTTGATAGTACTATTTTCAGCTTTCCCTTTGTCAACCCAACTATGTATTTTGAGTTGAATTAATTCAAATTGCACGAATTGTACATACGTACGCAAGACACACATATTAATGAAAAATATGATACATATCAAGTCTCTTACTGAGTGGACTATGCCAAAAAGGTCAGAATGATTATCATTGGACCATTAATTACATTAACTGATGAATGTGGTGTTTCGCAACAGGGTTCCCAACCTTTCTGCTTTTAAAGTGCCTTACATTATATATTCATTCAGCCTCATTCATGCTGCTAGGATAGGTTGTCTTACTCAAACTTGGGTTTGATTTTTTTATTTGATTTAATAATTTGCTTACTTTTCTCTACTGAATCCCATCTTGAGAGACAAATGTTGCTAAATTGATTCTCAAAGTAAGATTTCTATACTGTAACTTACACAAGAGAAAATGGAGAGAAATGAGCCTTTGAAACAACAACAGTGTGTTCTGGTGGCTTGGCATGATCATTTCACTCTAACTTGCCATATTTTAATGTGCTAAACCAACGAAGCCAAGCCCTCACTTCAAATTGGTCATCCTACATTTTTTCTAAATTCTCTTTCCTCTACGTCGTTAAAAAGGTGACTGCGTTAATTATTACCTTTCCAAAGACGTCATCACAGCATCTCAGTGTCACATTTGCAATTTCCACCTCTGTTTAATACTGTTTTCACAGTCACTGCTCTTTTTTTCCCATTTTTTAATTTTGCTGTAACCCAGCAGGGGGTCTGTATTAGTAAGGCCTCAGAGAGCCGTTGCAGGGTTTTATCTGAAGTGTTGAAAATAATACCTGCCCAATCCTCCCCGGACCCTTTAAAAGATCCAGACATAAGAGTCTGAGCCAGGGTACCAGGGTGGAAAAACTCTATGAGCATAGTAATCGCTACCAGAGGACCAATTTTCCCCAATATCTGCTCCTTATTTCAGTCTCCTTATTTATTTGGATATAAGCCCTTTAAGTGAAATCTAATTTGAATCTGCTCTGCGTTCCTACGGACTGATTTAAGGCGCAAGAACCTTTTGTCGTCACTTGCAAAGATGCCTGTCACTTTGAGAAAGAAGGTACTGGATGTATTCACGAGGGATAGGCGCGTTACCCAAAAGCCCAACCATAAATCTTTGGTAATCCAGGGTGCTTCCTGCAAGCGTGAGTGTCCCTGTATTCTGTTTCTGTGGTGATCAGATTTATGACCTCACACATGGCGTTGCTGTCAAACAGGAAACATTTGGCGGTAAGTGCACCGGCACCAAAACATGCAGCGTAAGCACAGGAGTGATTTCACACACCGATCGTGAAATTCAATGGCCGAACATTAAGTTGGATCGAGCTACAGGCAAAAAGTAAAGGGGCGTAAAGCTGAGAAAAAGCAGAGCTTCACTACAATGTGTGCCGAAATTTCCCACTGCCACTTCAATCCTCGCTCCACACTCAGACGCAGAACAGATTGAGTTTTAGGTGTCCGTAATTTTTTTTTTCACAGTTTAGAGGAGGCCAGAATAAAACATGACTCACTGTCCACTTTCCCTCTCTTAATGCAGGACCAGAGGTGGCCTCTACATGTCTGAGCTCAGCTGGAACCACGGCAATAAAAGGGCGATGACACACGCACATACACACAGACACAAAACACACAAACATACACACACACACACACATTACATGCAAGCTGCGGCAAAGAGTGGGCACACAAGCACCAACTGGAGAGAGCCATGGTGAGCGGGAAAAGGTGTGAGCAGGAAAAGTGGTGTGTGTGGGTGTGTGTGAATATGCGAGAGCGTGCGTGTGTATTTGTAGAGTTTTTGCAGTTGTGACAGCTGGGATGAAGGAGTGGAGGCGGCGTGTGTGATTGGAGGAGGTGCCAACAGAGCAAGTGTCTCTTTATTTTCATCACACACAAGTGTGTCAGTGTGTGGATATATGTTCATGAACACTATGTACATCTGTGTTTGTGACAGTTAACTTGTATGTACGGAACGGTCTGATCTTGTTCGGTAATGAGTGCAACATGCAACCGTCATACAAATGTAGACAGTATGTAAATTAGCCTCATGTTCACAGGATAGTTACACGTTTTGTTTTTATTGCTGTGGCTTATGCAGTTATAGGGTCAACAGTCAGATTACATGCCAGCACTTTTAAAATACAATATCTGCACATTTCACTGACAGTAAGTTAGATGGAAAGCTTATGGTTCCATAGACAGATAGATAGATAGATAGATAATTACTTTATTGATCCCTTAAGGGAAATTCATTACGACTAGGTATGGTTAGGAATAGGCACAACAACAAAAAAGAAAAGAAAACTGCGTTTGGTAAAGATCAGTCTTGGTTATTATTTGCAGGTCTGTGTCATGAACAAATCAGACGCACATCCGCCACCACCACATCCTTCACAACCCCTTTTCAGTTCTCTACATGTTGGATGCTTCGGGACTGAATCTGCCTTTGGATGTAGAGTTATAGCACACTGAACTGTTTTTGAGGTATCTACCTTTCCATCTATCCCTAGCACCCCAATACAATGGAGGTTAATGTCATTTTGATCATCAAAGCATTTAAAAATTCAACAGCAATGTGTCTCCCCCAAAACAATGCCCTGGTTAATCTGGACAATCCCCAGGCCTCTCTGTGGACAGTTTTCACTGGGCCAATTTATTTCATTTAAATGATTTCCAATCAAAACTGCCCACAGCAAGGTCTGTGAATTTTCCAGGGTAAACGGGACTGGAAAAACTCATTGCCGTTAAAGAATAAAAGGTTTGTATTCCTGCAAGGCCATATGCCATCAATAGACAAATGTCTTCTTGCAATTTATGTGATTGTATCCTTTAAGGTTTTGCATGTTTTGGGCACTTGCACCAGTGGATCTGCCCGCTTTGCATGGGATTGTGCGTGTTGCGTAGGTGAGGTCACTCCGGTGCTTCTGCAGTAACGAGCCATGGCAGCAGCTGCAGGGAGGCGAGCGGCGCATGAGGTAATTCAGCAGGCAGGATTAGGGCTGTGACAACTGGCTCTGCGGCCAGTGCCAGTGCAGAGCGGGGCAGTTGTGCAGTGGGCACGGTGCTACGGTCCCAGCTCCGCACCAGTATTACCCCTCTGTTGTTTTTTCATTAGCGTGGTACTGGCCCGGGGCACTGCGCGTTTGGCCAGGCCCACAGCGTGAAGCCACAGTTGTTGCAGGGCTTTAGGGCCCTCTCTCTTCGCCTCTGTCTGCGGTCACACACTGTGACCGCACTCCTCACGGGGAATAAAGGATCCGATTACGCACCGAACACACTCGTTAACTCAATTATGAAAATGTTTGACTCTTTGATGTGTAGCAGCGATAACGCCAAGACTATTGAAGGGACAGATGCCATCTGACCACAGCAGAGCTTTGTTGCCACATGCCTCAGCTCCAGCCGATGAGAGATGGACAAACTGGACTGGAGAGGATCAGGAGAAGAACCACTTATAACCTGATAGTGTTGAAAGACAGGGACAGACATGGAAGATATCCAAGTGGGTGGACGTTTTTCCATGATCTTCAAAATGTGAGCTGGACATTTGGGGTGTGAAAATCTAAAATAGCTTGTAATGGATGAAACAGTTCCAAATTCACTTCGCCCAACATCTGTTTAAAACATGAAGGAGTAACAGGATGTGCTATGTGTGGCTCTTAATTAGGTGATTTCAGTCTCCATTTTCAATTTTCTGCACTTTAAATTCCCCTCCTTAGCTTGCAAATTGAAGAAAATGCATAAAACACAGCAGCTAGCATTTCATTGGTTCGTCCATATTTTTCAGTGGAGTTTAGACATAAACGTAAAACCATTAGCTGCACCATTGAGACCAATTAGCGAAATGTGGCCAAACAAACCCACCAGTTGCCTTTACAACGTGTTCTCTCCTTTTACCCTCCCTCCCTCCATCCTTCTTTTTTCTCTCTCTCCTTTTGTGGCCGACGGAGACAACGTTTTTTAGTGTCTCTGGCCTGTAGCGACACGTGATTTATATATTATGAGTGTTCTTGATTCTTCGTAAATGTAAGGATGCTCTGTTACGGCCTTCAGGGTTGACATATTGATGTCTATCTCCCACATACGCTCCAGATGTGAACTCATCGGCTCGAGGTTTAGTTCTGATGTTTTTTGGAGGAATGGATGTATTCGCTCGGCCGGAAAAACTTCCCAGTTCCAACAGTCTGACCTGAAATAGCCAATAAACAAAGGGGTGATGGTGGTAGACACCTTTCAGTTATGTATTCCTTTCTCTCAGATATGCTGCCGGAGCTTCTCCAGTGCATTTTGTTTACAGAATAAACACTCATAAATTCACACCAGTCGGAGGAGAGTAATCCTCCTCTTCCACTAGGTGGCAATGCAGTTGCAGACTCCCTTCATAAAGGGAGAGAAACACCTGTGGGATCACAACATCTCACTTCACGCTCTCCCTGCTGTTCTCTCGTGTGTCCCAAGTCTTTTGGAACGTGTTATATTTCCATTTACTAAACAATGAATAGGATTCACTTTTAATGAGGAGAAACCATTTGATTTCTCTGTTGAAGACGCCAAGGGAATTATTACAAAAAGAAACTTGAACTCTTATTTTTTTTAATTTAATTTGCAGAACCTGGAAGTAAAATAAAAATGATTACTTTGCATTTTGCTGTTGAAGAGATCACACATTCTTTGTCATGATGTACAAATTTGGTGTTATTTGATGATTTCCAAGGACAATTAGTTCCCATTGAACTGCAGCATTGGAGCCCATTTAAGCTTTATATTTATATGAGTCTGATCTTTATCATTTAATTTAAATATTATGTATATTATGTTCTCAAGTGGTTGTTTAATTATTATTTTATTGTTTGTAAAAAATCTATGTGTAGACATAAAGCCTAAAACAATTACAGAACATAACTTGATAGAGTGATCGCATCCCGTTTGTTTTGTTTTGGATGTTATTTATGGTGTGTATGTAAACTTCAAAGATTCATATTTTCATCTTGTACGAATTTCATCAGCTTCATTAAGTTTACTAAATAACAGAAATTTGAAGATATTTTAGTTTTACTATATGACTTTGCTATCATTGCTGCATTATGTAAACATAGTGGCGCTGTCTAGCACCTGAAGGTGAGTGACACAAATACAGAGAAACAGATAAAAATCTGGCTGATAATGTCATCATTATGTGGCTGCAACACTGACACGGGCCAACGAGCCACCTGCTCAGCCTTCATCGTCAGATCCGATGGATAGTGTGACCATGTGTTTATGATGCTCTATGTGTTATTTACTAAGACAGAAAACATGGATAAGCAGTGAAACCTCACGGGAGGTAAAGTCTCTTTGCTAACACACATTGCTGCTATCGGTGTGGCTGCGCAGTTAGCAAAGCATCTCCATGACCTTCTCACCTTTTTTTGCTCTGAGTTCCTGTTCTTAATCTGCAGCCAGAACACAAACAACGTTTGATGTTGTTAGCGAGGTTTCTTTCTCTGTCTGCCTGGAAGTCCCCTTCTCTCTCTTCCTAACTACCACCAAATGGTGTCCTGTAATTCACAATGTGCATGCACATCATTTGAGAGCAGACTAAACCCCAGAAGCCTGACTTTGGGATTTCTCCGCCACAGAAAATGAATGACATTAAATGTAAACAAATGGCCAATAAAACAACAATAACACAAATAAACAAGTCAGCACAGAAATAAATGAATGATTTTAAATCAAGCATCTTGTTGGCCCCCGTAGTGTAATTGGGGATGTTGCGGTTTGCCAATGTCCGCGGCGTTTACTTAAGGGCACGGGAAAAGACAAGACGAAAGAAACAAGGTCAAAATGAGGAAGAGTTAGTGCTGAAGAAGGGAAACGAGGGAGACAAAAAGGAGGATAAAAGAGAAAGAAACCATGAGTAGAGACGAGCCTGGAATCAATAATCTGTATTTTCTAGTGGGGCTGAGGAGGGGAGAGTGAATGAGCGGCGCCTGAGGACAACAGACCGCATCCTTCCTTCCTCCTGAGAGGCAACATGGGGACAGGAAGGCCCACCAGGGGAGGTCACTTGGCCAGCAATTCACTTCCTGTCAGGGCTGCTGGGGATCAGGGGATAAGTACATCCGGGTCGCATGAAGAGCCACCTGTCTGTGATCCTGCATTTAACCCCCCCGCCCCCCAACGTTAACCTCAATGGCAGCCAGGTGGGGAATAGATGCAGGGAGCGGGGGATGGGAGCAGGAGCAAGAGCGAGTCAAGGCCTGAGGGGTGAGGTGGCATCATTCTCTCTCCTTCCTTCACCAGCTGGGAGTCCTGAGTCTGAAGTATACGAATGAGTCTGGGTTGAGGTACAAAGACTGGCAACAATCTGACTTCTCCATCTGACAAAAAGGGGAAAACGGTATCTTAACTCGTCATGCTGCTCATTTAAACAAAGACAAATCAGTCCTTCTGCAATGTGTGTGAGTGCGCTAATATGTGGCTGTACAGTTATTTGTATATTAGAGTATAAACAGCTTGGCGTTTTGGTGGCATCCATCTGCTCTTTTTTAATGAGATTTAGATCTCATGCAGTCTTCATACTTCTTCAAAGTTGACAGCGTTTCTAGCATAGACTCCAAGGAAGACACTTTTTTCCTCAACAAGTGAAGGCCTGCTCAGTAACACAATTATCATTCAATAATGCCTCAGGATGCATTACGGGAGTTTCCAGAGGGGGAATGCATTTGTTGACGTTGAGACAAAGGGACGACATCGAAATAATGTGCACTAAACGGACACATGCGACAAGGGATTGTGGCACTGAGCCCTGAAAAGTGGACAAACTTTGCCACTTTGACAGGGAGAAGGGAGACTTGAGCCAGCTGAGGAGAATGTATTTGTGTACGTGTGTATGTGTGTGTGTCTGTGTGTGTGTTTGTACGCGCACGAGTGTTTGTGTGTGAGTGTGTTTGAGAGTGTGCCAAGCCGTGGAGAGAGCGCTGGCAATTTCCTTGAGATGCAGAGCTTCACCACACTCCCCAGGGAGAGGCCAAATAAACCTCAGATGTGCAGCAGGATCTCTCTCCCCCCTCTTTGTCTCCCCTCTCTACCTCCAAGGACTAGAGAAACATATGGGAGTGAAGAAGAAGAGAGGGATAAGAGGACAGGGAAGGGTTGAGGGAGGAAGAGAGGAAAGGGGAGATTTCTGCTGTTTCATTTTTTGAGACTCCTTCGCTGTAAGTTGTCAGCGTGTCGGCTCCGGGGAGGTTTGCAGATGTTTATCATGTACAAGAGGGAAGAAAAAAGAAATCATAAATTGTTCCACGATGCATCCAAGGTCACAAGTTCAGACTCATAAAGTACACGGATAACCCTGCAGAGCGTAATTATGGAAGCAAACCTTCATGTCGCAGGCCGCGAGATTTAACCTCACGAACCTGCCTGAATCCTTTTGGAAGGAAGATTGAAGATAGCTGATGTATGGACATGAGTGCACATACACATACTGTCCAAAACTGTCATCTGGCTGTACTGAGATATGAAGAGTACATTTTAAAGATAGTGTTTTCAAATTGTACTGGGAGCTTAAAACCATTCATGGAACAAACATATCTGAACCTCGCAACCACATTGTAATCATGTTGCGTAAAGTTGCCGTTCCAACTCATGCTAATCTCACTGATCTCATTCATGTGATCAAAGTCTTCATCCAGCTCTAATTTCACTACCTGCAATGGATCTGTGAATATCATCTGAGTAACACAACCTTCTCGAAATGATGTTGTTTTGAGGACCTGAAGATAAAAAAAAAACCATGATGCAATCCCTCCTAAATCTCCTGTAGTTATCAATGACAGTCTTGCCAGCAGTTAAGGGTAATGTCCTTCATATTATTAGCCTCCGTCACAGCCATTAGCTTACCACAATGTGTGCTCTTGAAGGGGCCTTAACACCTTCCCGCGAGTCCCCTGGTAATATCAAAGCGTCAACATACACTGGTGTGTCAACAAACGCACGCGACACTGCGGCGTTTACACTGTCCATTACCTTACGCCTGTCCCACGAGAGCCATCTGAGTTCATTGCTTCACAGCTGAAAGCTTTTTCCATCCTTAAACTGAAATTAGTCATTTCAAATGAAAAAAAAACATAATAATATATTTAAATAGTAAAACTAAATTAAAACAGAGTGCACACATTATAATATAATTAATATGTATGCAGTATAAACAATAATACCTTTTGTGCCACTAAAGAAACACATACTGTGCAGTATTTGAGTTAATGCACTATTGTATTTACACTGAGTCTCCAAATGGCATAATGCATGAAGACATAACGTGTTGTGAATTATAGCCCAAAGCTATAAATATTGTTCCAAGATGGAGGAAATCATTCCAAGACAGAAAATACACAGAATGCACAGACAAACACGTTCACAATATTGCTACAGTATATTATTATTCATTATGTTCAGAGATTGCACAGATGAATGCAGAGCTGCTCCATCCTACACGTTATCAACAATGTAGGATGGTAATAATGAGTAATGTGACTACATTGTCTGCTCAAATTGGAGGTGTGGGCAGTGATTCAAAGTTCGGGATTAATTTGGTTAAAGTTTGAACAGTCAGCCAAATGTGACTTCACCCTCAAAGTTGTTTGAATAAAAATAATGTATGATGTGGCTCAGCGCTCAATAAGCCCAACCAGGAAGCATCTCTAGCGGCGGTGAATGAAAATGCTCTGCGGCTGCAGGGACTGAAGCTGCCATTTCTAACTTCATGCTTCATGCTTCACGCTTTTGGGCCTTTAAGAACACATCATCAACGCCCATTTTTTTTGGAAGCGTAAGCTGTGCTACCACCTCCATGGTTTCCAAGCCCTCCAATACTGCCAACCCTGGCAATTTGATCATCCTTCTGCATTCCTAACCATCACTGGTTGACCAACCAACACTACAAAAACTGAGCCCCCTCAAACACTTTTGCATCCATGTAAGTACAGAAAGTCCAGCTTGTTTTGAAGCTGATTAATTGTCCCTCCTATAAACACACGTCTTGATGAATCACACGCTAGTCTGAGCTACACAAGACTAAAACCAACTTACAAACTGCAGCGCCACCGGTGCTACCTTTATCTTCCTTTTAAACTTTTTCTGTTTTAGCAATCATCATTTAACAAGTCTGTAAGCTGCAGCAACAGCCAGGCTTGTGGCTCGATAGGAGCGTCTGATGGACGCGGGGGTTACTCTCGCCGTACCCAGACTACTGGGCTCACAGTGGGGAAGTATCCGTTTACTCCTGGTCTCCTCCACTCATTCTGACTCTGGAAGGACGCCTGTAAAGCCGAAGGGAGGGCTCGGGGAGCGGAGTGCAATGCGTTTCCATTACGACTGTTGCACCCCTGAAACACAAGAAGTCTCATTTCGGGGATCCAATTTTATTAAATCAACTGTGTGACAACGTAGGGTTGTTTCCACAACATGAGCAGGTACGGTGGGTGTGAGGTGCGCAGACAAAGTGCTCTTTGACTGCCGCGGTCAGGCGCGTTGCCAGACACCTTTCCACACCGAGCACTCTGGGACCCTAATTGAGAGTATGGGCTGAGCCTGTCGCTGCCGTTACCATTATTGCTCTCAACACTCGGCCAAGAGGCTCTGATAGCTGTAACACTGTTGCTACCAAGGGCTCATTTCAAGCGTGTGTGTGTGCTGTGTGTGTGTGTGTGTGTGTTTATTGGGAGCCGAGTTGAATGTTTTTGCTTCTGTCTGTGCTAGTGAGCAGGAATGGTGGATCCTGCCGCAGCATAAATGTTCTGACAATGACTTTACACCATTATAGTGCTGCTAAAATCACAACCGAAATGGAAAAACAGGTGACAGGTGTGTGTCTTAAAATAAGCAGTGACATGTGTGTGACAAGAGAGCAAGCTCGTCCTTTTCCCCTGATAGGATAATTGGGAGTCTGCAAATCATAATGAGAGCTAAGTAAATAAATACGGGGGAGATTATTTATTTGATTTCGGGGAAGCCGGAGCTATAACTCATGTCTCGTTGGAGTTGGCGCCGGTGGTGCTGTGGTTTCCAACATGCTGGGAGCCTCCTCCCTTCCATGCTTCGCTCTGCTCAGACTCAGCTTACAACAAAACATACAACCGCTCACACCCTGTAAAGCACAGCGAGGACAGAGCAGGCCTCGCGAGCGATAAGTCTATAATATAATATAACCACTCGCAGGTTGCCGTCTAAACCAAATGTGTCACTGCATACTGTATGTCTAGTATAGAGCAGTGCTTCTCAACCTTTTTTTAGTGATGTACCCTCTGTGGAATTTTGTGGAAGTACCCCCTAACCAGCGCAAAGCATTTTCGGTTGAAAAAACAATGTGATACACAGCGCTGTGCCATCAGTGTCTGATTTAATATAGAATACATACAATTCAGTTAAGGAACTTACACTTATATTATTGAATATTTATTAAATAACTATTTTTTGAGGGTTTTTTGAATTCATGCTATTTTTAAATATATAAACTTTTTCATTTTACGTACCTTCTGGGGTGCCTGCAGGTTTGAGAACCACTGGTATAGAGGATTCAAACTGTCTAGATGGCTTCTTTCCAATATAAACGAAGAAAAATAATTATTTTGAAATTGCAAAGTACAATGCATCAGAGGAGGAAAATAATGAGAAAGAAGTGATGGTTGCGATGGTTGAGCGGAGCCTCCTCACGCTCCTCTCCTCACGTTCTTACATGCTGTCTCTCTGCAACAGGAGGCCTGGGAGAAAAATCACTCTTACTTTTGCTTGGATTCCAACCCCATCCCTCCTTCTCTGGCGGTTGGTTTGCCAGCTGAACAGTATACAGGGCGGCTGCCATTTTGGCAGGGTGAGTCTTTTCCCTTTACATACTTATTAAAGGCTGATTCTCCCCCCCGGGGCAAAGTCTCCTGAAACAAGGTGTGCTCATTCCCTGGATAGACCCTGAACAATCTGGACCAGATTTAAAAGGGAGTTGAAGAGGAATGGGTTGGCCGAGTTATATGAAAGAGAGCTGGCCGGAAATGTCATTTCACAGCCAGATATGATTATAGTAATCTGTGCTGTATTAATTTGACCATGAGTACATAAATACAGATTAGGACAAGCGGTCTCTGGAGGACACACCCACCCACCAACCCACACAACGCATTCTCTGGGCCGCACATGGAAATACCTTGAGAGGCAACAGTGATGATATGTGATGGCAGACGACAAGTTTACAAATTAGCTTGTGACAAGTTTCACATGCTCATGCGGTGGTGTCAGGCTGCGTCACATCACGCGCTAGATGGAGATGAACAACCAAAAAGAGCAGTTGCCGTGGTGATACGTCGGCGCAGACACAAATTAACACATACATGCGCTTGCAGACACATACACGCACACACACACACACATGCGAAGGCTTGCACGCGCATGGACACCCAAGAAAACAGACTTGGCTGCAACCATAGTCCAAATGGCCATACTTTCCCGGGTGAGACTGTGGCCTGCAGGGCTAACAATAGGATCCATTCTGCTCTGTCCCCTCGGCGCTGTTTACAACCCTCCCTCCCCTCCCTCCATGCACATGACTCATGACCTCGAGGCAGGGGTAAATTAGGGGTGAAAGGGTGAAGGTTGGGGGGGGGAATGATGCTATCACTGAAGACGACATACACCATAACAACATCTTTAAAAGACATATAACAGTCAATAATGAAAGCCAAATTGCGGTTAAAGCACATCGCACATGCTGTGTCAGACACTAAGTAATGCTTCCATCTGCCAGCATCAATGATGTCCCTCAACCGGTGTCCAGAATTTCAAAGAACAGTCACGTCACGGACAGATGATAGGCACAGTTTGCCGGACGGCATTTGCTGCTTCAGTGAGCATGCGAGGAAGGAGCTTTGAACATGTGTCGCCGTGAAAACACATTCCACATTAGTGCCATTAGAAGTGATGTTAGACTGTTGCCACATCGCCCTCTCAATCAAAAAAAAGACATTTCAAATAAAACCCCGCCGTATCACATTTCCTTTTGGAATTACTTTAAATAGGCAACAGGACTGTATAGCTGTCTGAGGTTAGCGCACGTATCACTCAGCTGGAGGACTAAAGGAGGGTGGCACGAGGCCAAGCCCAGTTGAGGGGAACGTGTGCGGGGTGTGGGGGCCGGAGCGAGAGGCTCGAGCTGGAGCACACAGATGTGGAGGCACTGACGGATGTTTCTGGGACAGATGCTAGCTTTGCTCAAGCATGTGCAGCTGTGTAGACGTGCACACGTGTGCCTTTGCACTTTAGTGGACAGTATTTGTGTGTGTGTGTGTGTGTGTGTGTGTGTGTGTGTGTGTGTGGTGTTTGTGTGTGTGTGTTGAAATAATCTTTTGTGGGGTGTGCTGATGTTTCAGTCTATCAAATTCGTTTAGATTTTTGGTTCCTCATTTACAATTAAAAACAGCAGGACTCAATACAAGCTGAGTATTTATCTACGCATCTTTCACTTCATGACAGTAACAGATGACAAACCAGCCCAACATTTCAACACACCACAGTCAAGTGGCAGAGTTACAAAACGGAATAAAGCCAAAGGATTCAGAGGTATCACTGCTCCGACAGCTCGCTGCCTTTTGTTGCAGCCACTAAGGATCTTCGCGTGTCACAGAAGGACAACAAAGCTACAGAGTGAATCAGAGTGTGAGCGGTGTCGGCGCCCCGCTGAGTACGTGTGCGCATGTGTGATTGTTGTAACTGTAATCACAGTTTGTGTGGGTTAGTGCGCACACTCTGACTGTGTGACTGTGTCGGAGAGCTTGCATCCATGGAGATGACGCAAGGCCTTGTTGTTCCAAGCTGCTGCGGTCCTAATTGAATGGCCTGCTTCAGCTGCCTGATTGCAAACAGACCCAGGTGAGTGTTTGACAGCACCCTCCTCCTCCTCCTCTTCTTCCTCCTTCCCCTTCTCCTCCTACTCCTCTTCCTCCTCTTCCTCCTCCTCCTCCTTCTCCTCTTTTCGCTCACTCTCGACTCCAGCTAACGCTCTCTAATGAGTTTCCAGACCCATGTCATGCACGTTGCTTACTACACTGCTAATGATTACAATTTGTCCAGCCATCTGATTAAGGAAGTGGGTATTAGAGCGCCGTGCCACACTTAAAACCCTCCCCCACTGGCTCGGCACAGAGTTTTATGGACGCGGGCGATGGAGTGTCACTGAGGAATAGCTCTGAACCATCAAAAGCTCTAATGATCCTAAATAGCTTATGCATGTATTTTACAACTGTGCTGCTCACAGAAAAAAACTGTAATTATGTGTAATATCATTCACAATGTGTAGTTAAACATATCCATTTTAAGAAGGAGGAGCTTAGATTGTGGCGTTATGCATCCAGACAGGAAACAAAACAGATTTTTACAAGGTTAGGGCACCCGAATGTAATTACTTATAACATAGGTTGAGGCCTGTAATAAACAATTACTTGGATTACACCAGCGTATTGCCTCATAAACACTATGCTTCTAAACTACACCTGAGTTTTCAGCCCGTCTGGTGGCTGCGCCAACGCACTACCTCATTGGAGAACCATGTCTGACAGCTTGGCAGTTCTCCAACAGAGCAAGTACAGGTTTTTTTTTTTTACAAATGCTCTCATCATGCTATACTTTATTAAGATTATTGAAATGGAAATAAGGAGCTAAAACGAGTAAAGAATGGCCTAGAGATTGGTAACAGACAACAGCAGCACTGACTGTTCCTGAGAGTAAGCCGAAGCGACAGGTTGGGTCAAAAACAAAAGCACCAGCGAACTGGTGTGACAGTAAGAGACAACAATCTGTGACTCATAATGTTCTTTAAAGAGTTGATCATCCTCCATAAATAAAGTGCAGACCATGTGGTTCCCCCTTTCCAGCACAAATGTTCTGTTCATTTCCCCCCCAAGGGCCAGTAAAACAAACAGCATGGACTCCATAACACACTCACCCCCCACCCCCGAGGAGATCACACTGAGGGACTGAGAGTTCATCACTTTTTGTCCTTCAATCTTTCACTCCTACATATTCTTGGGATCCATTCTGCTCTTTAACTCTTGATCCGTCTGTAGATAAATGACAGGAGAGTACATAAAGAAAGGCAGAAAAATGATTGTGGTTTGAAAGATTTTGATAGGAAATGTGACCCTTTGTGGTTCCTTGTTCCGCCCTTTCTTTCTTTTCTCTCTTCTTCCTTCTCTCCTTCTCTGGCCTATTTCCCGGCCTCTGCCAGTAGGCGTAATGCTGGAACGCTCTGTTCGCATGTGAGCCCTGAGCCCAGCCCGGCAGCTAAAGGGGCCAGCACCCCAGGACGCAGCCAGGAGGAGTGAGATTAACATGAGCCTGGAGTCATTACACCGCTCATGAGCCGTGTCCAAAGCCACAACTTTTATAGCACCTGTAACACACCAGCTAATCTGTCTGACACCCCTGACCAAATAAACACAGGCAATGCCACTGCCAACAAACACACACACACACACGACTAATGCTGGCTTTGCACATAAGCAGCACTTATTTACCCATAGAAGCCAGTCGTTTTCTGGTTGTTGTGTTTGTAAAATGCAGTTGTTGAAGGTGAAGCGAGGCTTTATAAGTTTATTGACCTTTAACGTTCAGGATGGTTTCCTAAAACCAAATAGCAGCAATATGATCGCATGCACACATAATATGCCAGATTCTGCACCAGCACACCACCGCCGCTGTCTTACCCATCAGTCAATGCCACAAACTAATCAGTCAAAATAAATCCAATAAACCAAAATGCAGACCACTACATTTAATTACAGGAATTGGGATCTTGGAGGAGCGCGCTCTCTGCCAACACAGGCAGGCCTCTTTATCGACAAGCACACAATACTAATCGCAGCTTCTGTGATTCTATAATTTAACTGTATTTAATCACATTAGCAGAATAGTGTGCACTACTGCGAGTGGATGTAATCCTTGGGAAGAGGAGATGTAGATAATTGAATAATTTGTGATACCCAGGCTGATAAGAAGTGGAGAAAAGGAAGTGAACCTCTCCATGTTGGTTGCATGCCGTACCATAGTCTTCTCATTAGGCGCAGTCAATGAAAGCCTTGTGGTGGGTTTGCCCCAGGCCAGTGACTAGTGCTCTGTGAGTGAGAGCACAGGGATGATGGTGTTCCCATAGGCTGAGGGTCAAAATGTCAACAGTGATCAAGGTACGCTACCCATAGTGGATTGTTTACATTTAGCTAGAAATGGCTGCAGATTCAGAAAATTGACAATTACATGTTTAATTGTCGTCAAGTCAAACTGAAATTCCAATTTTATTTCGCTTGGAACTTGATAATATATCATTAGTGTTTTTTTTGTTTTTTTTACTTTTGACTACTTATTTGGTCAAATTGTTATTTCTAAAAAGAAGAATCTTAAGTTAAACATATTTCTGCTGGAGCCAGTCTACTCCATTTAAATCACAGTAAAATGTTTTAGGAAGGTTTTCATGAAAAATAAAATAATAATAATCGAGATCAGGTTCAGTTCACCTTCACATATATAAATCTTTCAGACTTGACTGTGTACAAACGTTTTGGCTCACACCTTCCCCCGTGAGCTCCTGACCGTGAACATGTATTTAAAAGAAAGCTAATTATAAACCGTGCGACAATTCAAACCACAGTACAAACATAATGATAATGACGATGAGGAACAAGTCAGCGCTGACGAGCCGGGTGATTTCTCCGGCCCACAGAGAGGAGCAGAGAGGCCCTGCAGGCGGAAGTGTTGGTGATCAGCCGACAGACCGGGACATGTGGTCGGGGTCGAGGGTCATCTCATCCCCGTTTCTGCTCCCCCGCACCGCTGCACACAGGAAGTCCAATTTGACGCACACACAAACGCACAACAGTAAGCGTGCACATACGTATAAGGACACGCACAGGCATACACGGAAAGGGAAAAATGATTCCCGGTCGCTACTCTGGGGCTGACCCAGAAACGCCCCCCCCCCCCCCCCTGCTGCAGCCGTGTTCTCAGCACAGTGATGACCTGCTCCTGGAGCTCGTAAACGCAGGCCACCCAGAGAGAAAGAGAGAGGTAGGCGGGGGCCTTACACTAGCCTAGAGGCTGCTCTCCACTAGCCAACTGTCATGTCCTGTGACCTGACCTTCTGGACCGAGAGCTGTAAAAACACACGCACATACACCGCTCTCAAACTCACAATCTGGGAGAAAATCCAGTTTTATTAGGAAGACCTATTCTGTTTCTGAAGCTGCAAAAGTCTTCAAGGTGTTTGGGACAAGGGTTTGTTCAAGGGCAGTTCTGGTAAATAAACACATGTAAGGCTCAGTTTTACATGTTGAGGAAAAAGAGATGTAACTTAAAAACTGCCACGAACCTTTCTGAAGAATCAGTACGACAGGTGGAACAGACGATACTTCCTCCTCAGAGGCTCATGCAAATGACCTGTCAGGTGAATAAGGAAGTGAAACCGTTTAACTGGTTAACCCTCTGGCCTGTATTTGCACAC
Organism: Clinocottus analis; assembly: GCF_023055335.1. Lineage (NCBI taxonomy): Eukaryota > Metazoa > Chordata > Actinopteri > Perciformes > Cottidae > Clinocottus > Clinocottus analis. The sequence continues at coordinate 9,841,020 of NW_027175887.1, read as the reverse complement.
TGCGCCTCTGCATTGCCAGTCGGGCAAAACAAGCCGGATAACCTCACTGTTGGTTTGCCAGAATGCTGACACTAACTTACATGATGTATTTGCATAAATGCAGAGCAGAGCCTATCCTCTATGTGCTCTGTACATTTCTATTATTTAAATTTGCGGCTAAACTGGGTTCACCAGTAAGTTTCCGACTGCAGCACATATGGTCCACTGCAACTGCTGGGTGGCACTGTGTCTCAGAAGTTACCAAATGAATTACAAATGTTCTTTTAGCTTAGAAAAACGTCTATAAATGGCCCCTTTCAGCCAAACTTTTTTTGCTTGTCCAGAGTCAGAAAACAGAGGTTGTTGTGGGACAGAGCATTGATTATGTGCAGGTTTTGTTTGGTAATGAAAGATGTCGGGGGGTGTTCGATGAAAAAACAGTGTAATGACTGTTCAGAGTCCCGCCCCAGACACAGACTTTCATTAATGACTCGAGGTCTGGTCATGAAAGTCGTGGCCTGGTCAAATAATGAGCCTGTTTGTGACCCTGTGAAGAAATTACGTCTCCCACTTCTCAAAGTAGCAACTGAAAGCAATATGTTATAACCCTGCTGATTTTGTTTAGTGTATGTCTTTTGTAGGCTTTTAATTAAACTTATCAGTGCTTCAGCAGATGTGTGTGTCTGTGTGTGTGTTTGATTGTGCAAAGTGCCAGATGTGTTGGGCACCTGTAGTTTGCTGTCAGCGCTGAAGAGAGGACCCAGCCGCAAGAAGGACAGTGGAGCTTGTCCGGGTAGACACAGATGCACAGGGTCAACACAGGGCGACCATTGTGCCGACGCCATTCATGCACAGACACACACACACACACACACACACACACACACACACACACACACACACACACACACACACACACACCTGGGATGGGAGGCAGCAGCAAAGTGCCACTGTGCCGAACTGAATCAGAGACAGCTGCTGTCGTGCCGCTACCGGGACCAACCAGTATACCAGTCTGCACCAGCTGTAAGACAGCAGAGTTCAGGCAGAGGCTGAGTGATTGACTGGTCAGCCGACATGTCCCTCACACCATAATCTGAGTATGATATTGCGATCCAATAATAAAGTGCTTGAAATGACAAGGAGGTATCGCTGCATCTTCCAAAGCGAACCGAACAAAGATGACTAAAACTACACGACTCCAGGCACAAATACAAAAATTGACTTGACGATAAACTTGTCTTGACTGTCCATGCTGCCATGTTTATTTGATCATTGCACTGCAAAGTCACTTTTTTTTAAGGTTATGTTGGCAGGATCGTGAAAGAATAAACCAAAGTCTAGACAGTTTTATTCAATAAACAGACCCATCTATTTTTGTTTGGAACGCTAATATCTAAACCAGATAACTGTGTGATTCACAAAAAACTAAGTTAGGAGACACTAATAATAACTTTTGGTTTCAGCAACACATACTCACTCACAACTAAACACATACCGGCACATGGTCATTGTACCTATAGACTTCAAACTACAACGCTCAAAGAACCCCTCAAGCACTAGTTTTTTACGTGGTAGGAATAACGTGTCCGTTTCTACTAGTTACATGCACAGTGCTTTTTCAAAATGAACTTCTGTCTTCACAGGAAGTTAGGTTCAGTGAAAGTTAAAGTTATTTTCCTGAAGCTAAACTAACTAAACTAATGACTCACGTCACTAATGAGTGATTAACAACTTCATGACTTGTCGACTAGCAATCGACAAACAAGTAATTTAATGTCAACCTTAACTTTTCGCTTTGCACGAGACTTATATATATGTATATATATATATATACATATATATATATATATATGTATATATATATACATATATATATATATATATATATAAGTATATATATACATATATATATGTATATATATATGTATAACAACAATATATATATATATATATATATATATATATATATATATTTATATATATATATATATATATATATATATATATATATATATGCTTATATATATGTATGTATATATTACGTCAGTTGCTCTGGCAGTCTTGAAAATAATGTTTGGAGTTCGTTGAAAGCCCGGTGGGTGGCTTACAGACATTAAAGGGTGCCTCCGTGTGCTGGTGTCAGACACCGAGGCGCACTGACCGATCTTCAGTAGTGAGGGCTGGGAGTGAGACTGGGTTTCTTTCATATTATTTTTGTTTTGTCCCTTTAGCCCCATGTTTCACTTGATCTGTAGTCACTGTATTGCAGAAGAAAACTAAAACTGAAACTAAAATAAAATAAGTGGGGCTTGAGAGAGACAATTTGAAACAAGCGAATAGCTAAATATACGGCTGTGTGTTTACAGTCTGATGTCACCTTCACCCAGGTTTTTACAAACGTCGTATGTATTCAATTACTTTACAAATGTGCGAAGAAAAAAAACAAGATTTGTTTTGATACAAACGGGATGATAAACAGAGTGGCAGATATATGTTTGTATGTGAGGGGCGAGAGCAGGGGCAGAGAGGAGGTGTAAATGCAATCGGAGGTCAGATCATGCTATAATTCAATGCAAGATTCTTCACCATTGTAGCAGTTGAGGGTGGATGATAACAACATTCCTCCAATGCTCAATGTCCAGTTTAAAAATGCAGATGTCAGATAGCCCCCCTCCGTTCCCTCCTCTCCTTCACTCTTGATCTGTCCTCTTTGATTTATTCATTTTCTATGTTGGCGAGCCAGAAAGGACAATGGTGTCTTTCATAACCGAGGCTGTTTTCCCACTACCAGCACCCTGCAGGCCCCCAGAGTCCCTCATCCACCAGGCAAGTCTGATGTGACCTGGTCATGGAGGACTGGTTCTACTACGGAAGGAAACACAGAAAGATGAATTATATTGAGTCCTATGCAGGATAAACAGTATATATTACACTTTACAACAGAGCTCTTTATTCAGTAAAACATTGTCAGACAAAACGACAATCACAGAATGGTCTACTCTACCGAAACGTTGTTGGAAGATCAATCTGGGCTGCATTTGTGCTCTTTAGTTAGTTGATTGGACTTCTATTTAACCACCAAAGTATCCACAACTAAACTAAGCAGACTAGTCCATAAAATCCCGGAAAATAAACTCTCAACCTCTACGTATGTTTTGATAAAGTTTGGATAGCTTTAGAACAAGTTGAATGGGATGTTAGAGGTCCCCGGTGCCATATGAACAGAACACAGAACATGCCAAAGTGTAAAAAGACAACATTTTTCTGATTTTGGAAGCACCGGAAGCACTGTTTTCTATAGGTTTCAGTTCACACCACATGAAGCAATCGGTGTGGGAGGAAAAATGGAAAGAGAAAAGAGGGTCAAGAGCTGGAGGGAACGAAGGAGGAGAGCAGGGGTCATGTTGCCTCCCCCTGTACTTGCTCTCTGAGGTGCAGGGAGGCTGACGGCATCGCCAAGGCTCATGCTTAGAAAGACAGCCTTTCTTTCCTCCAGGCCCTTGCTAATGCAATTGAGAGAAATTAGTATAATTATGCTCCATATTGCAGATTGAGGAGGCAATGTGGCCCGTGGGACGAGGACGTGGAGGGCAAGCGAGCGTGGGTATTTGCTGACGGGAATGTCTAATTCATCAGCTACTTTTGCCATTTATCAGAGTACATTCTTGCATTTATGACATTACAGCTAATCAAATAAAGAGGTCCAGGAATGCTGCATCTTTCTCAAAATGTGATTCTGCTAATGTGAAAATGACCGTTCCTCCCTCTGGCCCCCGCGGACCTCTTATCGAACCAATTTGCAACCTTTTTGCCCACTTGGTCGCAACCACAATGAGCAGAGAAATCTGTCCGAGCACCGTCGTCCCCTGATTTCAATGTCAATTCTAGTACCGTTATAATCCTTTCAATAAATGCAGCACATACGCGAGAACACATGTGAGTGCACTATAAGGACAGATGCATGAGATGAGTGAGTCTGCTCCGGGACAGATGTCCCAGATTCTGACACGTTTAAGGAAGAAAAATGAAACTGTGGAAAACAAATCCATGTTAATTATGTATTTCCGTACTTGATTTTGGCTCAGGACTTCAGAGAAAAGGCACAGGAGGGGTTCTTCCCAGCTCGAAACCAGAAGTATGCGTGTTTTACCACAGTTTGGCTGAATATGCTTTCAGGGCCCCGATCTCCCATCATATATGCAATTGTGACAGTAATTAAAGAGCGCTGTATCCAGGGGTCAAAATGAGGTGCAGAGCGATGGAGAAAGATGATTTAAGTACGAGGGCCTGTGACTCTGCTTAAAAACCCCAAGATGAAGAAAATGAGGACTCTACTTCATTATTAGACCCATAGAAATGATCTGGAGATGCAATGATATCCAGATGATGCACAGGAAGTGATGAGGAAGCAGCACGTGTGACAATGTGACCTTGAAACACACTTGAGGAAGCCCTCCTCTTCCTAAGGCCGTGCGTCCGGACCCCGCCCCGCAGTGATGGAGGGAGCAGTGGGGGGTGGAAGAACACCATTTGATCCCTGCTCCAGAGAGCACCAGGCCTACACATCATCTATATCCTGTTTGGGGAAAGCAGCCTTTTGAAACCCATCTGCTCATCGCTCCCAATGGCATCATCAAAGCCACGAATGAGACAAGAGGAGTCCGGAAACCAGTGCCGGTTTTGCATGACCAGAGATTCAGCATTGGTAATTAAGATGAAGAACAAAGTTTTAAAAGAGGATGAAAAGCTGCACTTTACATAAATTTCTGCACGGAAATAAGAAAAATAAATAAATGGAGGGAAATTCTCAGCAGCCACAGAGCTGATGTCCACCCACTCAGACGTCCACTGATCATATATTCAGTATTTTCCTTTTGGGAGTTGACAGGCCAAAAACCAGATGATCCATGGTTTCAATCCGTTACATGATATGCTTACATAATGTATGTTGTATGACAAGAGTTGTCCTATGTAAGAATACACACATGGAGAAGGAGAAACCACTAATAGGGTTGAACAAGTGGTTTTAAAGTCAGAAAATAATTACGTTTAGAAAAGTAACATAAAAGGCTCTGGGAGAGAAATAAACAACAGATCTGATTACTATTATAAAACAACTTTTATTGGATCGGAATGACCCAGATTTGTTTTTGAAACAAGAAACATGCAAAGTGCACAACACTTGATTGTGAATATGACTGCCACCCTCACAAAGAAATGATGAAAAATACATTTTTTACTATAGAAAATGTTCTTACTTTTTGTTAATTTGACAGTGTGATGCAGTAATGCATTTATGTGTAAAAAAAAAAAAAGGATACATTAATGATAATCTATTCATCATCTCTGTGGAAAAAGTAACATTTTAATAATTAGAAAATATAAAATACTATATACATATGCTGCAAAGCTAAAACAGATGACAATATTGCCGCAAAAAATACCAGTAAGCGAATAATATAAAACACACTATCAAGACAAATCATTAAATCATATTAATAAACATGAATTACTGAAAAAAGGGTTAGAACACTTTAAATGCTTCACAATGAAAAACTGGAGATTTGCACTGGAGATTTGTGGCAGCGCAGGGTAATAAAAAAAGTTAGTGACCAAAATGAAAAAAAAAAAAGATTGTCAAGGTTGTCGAGACACATAATGTGGGCCGTTAATCAGTCGCTGAGCGGAGGGAGGCGGCTCCCTCAGGAAGCAATTAGCTGTGTTGGACCAGTTGCTAATAAAACACTTGGGTTACAAGCTACCCACAGCCCAGCCAGGCCAGGGGACCCACCGTACCTCCGTGTGTGTGTGTGTGTGTGTGTGTGTGTGTGTGTGTGTGTGTTGAGGCCTAACAGGTAGACACAGAAAGCTACAGTAGCAGCAACTGGTGGACCAGTACGTACTTATGGCGTTTGCATTCACGCTTCAAACATTTTAAAAAGTGGTTCTTTTCATGCTATATCTTCCTGAACAAATAGAGCAAGTATTTGTTAAAAACAGAAGAAAAAAAATCCAAATTAACCTATAATCCAACAGAAAAAATAAATGAGGGAACTGGGCACTGCTAACTTCCGGGTTTCCCTACAAAAATATGTCAACCCTGCACTACTTTATAGATGTATATGTTGAAGAAATTATTAATAATGAGAAGCTTATTGAAGAAATAAGTTATTATAAAATAAAAGTATGCTATATTTGAGGAACACTTCGACCAAAAGGGGGTAGTGGGAGGCAACACACCATTATCCCATGATGGGAGGCCATTGCTTTCACCCCTCTCAGTAGGAAGCCTGTAGGGTCCAGGATAAAGTGGCAAGCAGCCACTAAGAGGATCCCCGAAACCACCTCTTGCAGTGTGGCGAGTGCAGTGTTAGATTATATTTCAGCTCCGCATCCAGGCCCTGCCAAAGCCCAGACACTAGACACAACAAAACCAGCCTGTTTAGGAAACAAAGCCCAGAAATGCCACTTCAAACTCTTCCCCCGGGGGGAGAGACAGAGTGAGAAGAGATAGAAGGAGAGAGAAGAGAAAGAGAAAAGGGAGAGGAGGAGGTGGTGGAGATAAGTGGAAACACATTGACAAGCTGTAGACAGCAGGCACTTCTCTGCATGTTTAATGTCTAGTCCAGCTTCCACTGTTTAAGAGGGATCTGTTAGGATTGGTCACTGACGACACGCCAGAGACCCACAGTTCCACTTGAAGGATTCGACCCCATGAAAAGTACCACTTTTCAGATTTTGATGACGGCGTTAACTTGTGTGCATCATAAACAAAAAGCCCATTTGGTTTTCTCTCAAACGCAGTAACCAAGCAGTTCAATGTTCATGGTGTCTACTGTAAAACATTTGATGACATATCTTATGCATATTATGAGCTTTTTATCAGCTCTGTCACACGTCATGCGGCTTGCAAGTTTTAAGAGATGTGAAGTGCAAGTGCAGTAATGACACTAATCGCTCTCTGGGTCTCATGGGGAATAATTTAAGCTGGTATCTTATTTTAAAGCACAATCGAGATGTTTTCTGTTTCCTTCTTATAAAGATGGCTTCTCAGTGTGTCATGAATATACTGAAGATCTATTATAAATTATGTATTGCACGAATAGGGCTGCTTTGGCAGTAAGAGAGCTCTAAAGGAGAAGAACAATGTGGAAAATGTAAAGGCATCAGAGCAACTAAATAGAGGGTCTGATTTCTCGAGGAACGTCACGGTGGTCAATTCAAATGATTACGACAAACATGAAGCGTTCGACTGTGCCGGCCAAAGGCAATTAGTCATAGCAGACACACGCAGAGGGAGCATAATATATATACTTGAAGTCTTCCAGGAATTAACAATAAATCCAAATAGACGTGCACTAAAATGAACTGATATTCAGGTAAACTTTGACATCCACAGCTGACGTTAATTAAAAACTGTCCTTCGACTTGGCAGACCGAGCGAACAACATGCTGCTGCTGATCAGATCTTCTGTTTGCTTTCAGTTGTTTAGATACTGCCAAACCCAATTCAATTATTACCTGTTTCCAGAGTTATGCACAAACACAACTCGGACTGACTTCTTCCTCCAGCAGTATGAGGAGGATTGTGCATCTCTCAGCTGTGGTGTAAAGTCATTTGTTGTGGGAAAACATGTACGTATGTCTTATTGCGCATGGAAACCGAGGTGTGTCTGCAGGGCCAGATTTTCACACGCTGTGTGGTCCTGCCTCCAGAGGTGAGGAGAAGATGAACCTCACCCTTCATCAACAGAACCGGAGAGTGTGTTCTCTAGAATCTCTGCGGACTGCCGATTCGCTTTTTTTTCCAGAGAATGACTCAACACAGCAAGAGAGAGAGAGAGAGAAAGAAAGAGAGAGAGAGACACAGAGAGAGAGAGAAAGAGAGAGAGAGAGAGAGAGAGAGAGAGAGAGGGGGGGGGGGGGGGGGGGGGGGAGACACAGAGAGAGAGAGAAAGAGAGAGAGAGAGAGAGAGAGAGAGAGAGAGAGGGGGGGGGGGGGAGAGAGAGAGAGAGAGAGAGAGAGAGAGCAGAGGAACAGTCTCTACGTTATCAGACCTCAGGGAGCCAATGGCAGGCCAGATATTCCCAGGAAGGCGGGTTTCACAGAAGAGATGAGTCAGCAACTATGAGCAATCATTCTGTTGATAGCAGTATGATTTCACTATGAAAACAGAGATCATGCTCTGTCCGAAGATGAGAGGAGTGTGGGGAGAAAGGGGAAGAACCAAGGAGCGGTCAAAGCGAAGGTGGGAGAATGATCTGTGGGCTTCTCCATCCACATTCTTCTTTTAATAGCAAAGCAATTTGGGTCAATTGCCCCCCCCCCCCCTCCACCACCTACCCTCTCCCTCCTCCTCCGGACCTGAGCGCCCCTCCAGCACACACTCCGCTGCAAGCTTACAGTGATTAGCCAGGCCTTCCTCTTTGACAGGTGCACCGTCATGCTCTCACAAGCCGGGTAAAGCCCCTCTCTTCCCACCCTGCTCTGTCACGACAGATGCAGGATACACTTGGAGCATCCCTCCACCAAGTGCATCTCTTTTTGAAGACAAACCAGCAGCTTTGGGTTAATTTAGATGGGCTGATAGATATAAAGTCAATCATATGTAGCCAGTACTTGAGCAGGAAGGACGAGTAGGCCGTACGCAGGAGTTAAAGAATAGATATTTCGGTATATTTCATTCCAGATGATGCTTTTCTCTATTAGTATTGCTATAAAAGCCTAATATGTCTTCCACAATTCATAACTCTTTGGGTTAACCACAGCCAGTGGCATTTCCTTCAGAGGAATCACATATAACCAATATAAATTACTAAGTTGAACGTTAAAACATTCAAATAAAACAGATATTAAACAGACCACATTATATTTCTTGAGTTCTGCGAAAACCACCTTTTTTCTCCAATTTAAATGACCTGTAATTACTTTCAGTCTCAAGGAATCAACGTTGGTTTTCACAGTTGTAAGCACTTAAAGAAAATTATATTCTTGGCACCTGAATTCTACTGTGGCACTGCTCTGCTTCCCAGGTCCACACCAGTCTGATTGAAAAAACACCAGCAGCAGCAGCACTGTGGCAGTCTCACTGTTTGGCAGGACACATAATGCAGAAAATGCAGAGAAGCCATAAGAATCGTGAAAAAAAAAAAAGGAGAGAAAAAAATCCAGACATGCCGTCTGTGTGCTTTCCTTTTTTCTTTTGCATTCTGGATGTACAGTATGGTGGCACTGCTTACTGCAGATGTGGGAGTACAATAAGAGTTTCATGGTTAAGATATTGAAGTGAGGAAAAAGAATAATAGTGATTGAAACCAGAAGAGACTTTAGCGTTGATGGTTACAAGACTGTTCAAAACAGAAAGTAGAGCTTCCATCCAACTATGGTGTTTAATGAGCATGTGAGACACTGTCAGATGGACAGCATTATGGTGAGGAGGTTCAGTTGGTCAAGCCAGGACAGGCTCTTACATATTACAATTTCAATACGAATTTGCACAATATAATGCAAGTCCAATATCTGGTGACTACGTTTTAATGTTCTGCACGAACATCATTCAATAAAACCTTTTAGCAGTTATTATAGTCAATAGGTTGCTCTTCTTGCAATCATTGCTCACATTAGAGAGAGTCCAAATTAGTTTTGGTGCCTTTGCTGACCTCAAAAAACTGTCCTATAGATGCAAATCCCCCCCCTTTGCATCTTATTTTGCATTCAAAACTTCCCAGTTCGCTGCGGCAGCTGAAAAACATGCTGCATGAGTATAGTGATGTAGGCCAGAAAAGAGAGAGTGTTAGCTTTGAATAACCAAATAACATTTCGGGTCATCTGTGTGCATTTTTCATATGGCTCAGGCTTTTCTTTAAAATGCAAAGTGGCCTACTTGGAGCGATGCCTATCATTACACATGTTAGTGTGGCTGCTAAAAAATAGGGAAATAAAAGGTCTAGATATGGCAGTTAGCTGGCAGTGGCATTAATGCAGTACTTCCTTGTTCTGCTGGAGGTCAGTTTGGTTGTTTGCATGTTTGCACTTACATATACATGGTCACAAAGAATTGGGTAACATTTCCTCTAAATATGATAGATACATCACATTATGTACAAGGTTGCACACTTTCTGTCTGTCTCCGTCTAGCACACACGCACTAAAAATAATATTCTTCCTTGTTTGTGCTGTTTTCTAAACACAGAATCCTCGCGAACTCCCTCCCTGGACTCTTAACCCCGACCCCCCCCCAGCTGTGTCCCAGGGAGGTGAAACCCAAACCAGAGCGCAGAGAGCTCTCTCAACTCCTCAACCTCTCAACACATCCTCAGCACTACCCTTTGAAAATAAACCACGCCGACAAGCCCCAGTCTCAAACTCTCGCCTCATATGTGAGCACACATGCCCCACACTCCGCTGGGAGCTCTTTGGAGACTTCCCCGTCGCCGTTCCAGGAAGCAGATGTGAGAATGGCGGCCATCAGGCATGACGCTTTGCTAGGCAATGTGGATACCGTTACTCTCAGAGCAGAAGATATGGAGGAGAGGTGAGATGTGGGAAGCGTCTTCTGCAGTTGCCCAGAGATGTTTGAGATGACGCAGCACAAAGCTGAGAGCATGTGATGAGTGTCACATCAACAGCATATGGCTTCAGTTTGTCAAACGTCAGAATCGTGAGTTGGACGCAGAGAAGGCCGATTTAAAATGACAAATGAATGGATGTAAATGTATGTGAATAACAGTGATCGCAGAGTGATTGGCCACAAGAAAAAATATGAAGGCAAACCACTCAAACAATAGCTTTCTCACACCCACGAGTTCGCAAAGAGTTGATGAAATATTTAAGGATTTTAGACCAGTGACATGCTGTTGCAACTTCCCACACTCTAAAACATGTGGAGAGATGGAGCTCCAGATGGCTGGAAGTCTGCATTTTCAGAGATCCACCTTCTAATGGTGCTCTCTCTCACACTTCCACACAAACTGTAATCTGAGCAAGCGGGGAACTCAGAATGTGTTGTTTCTACTATATCACATGAGCCAGGGGGACTGATAAGAAAATGAACAATAAGCTGGAGCACCACATGAAGAGTGGGAGCCGTGTTTTCCCAACTGGTGCGAGAGGCGGCGAGTCTGACAGCGAGAGAAGCCTGCGGCGCGCGAGTGACAGCGCCGTGGTGGAACTGGTGTCACGTCACTAAACGCAGCGCCTCGACATGCAGACACATGAACGGTGGACGACTGCTGACCCATGATGAGATTTGAAGTCGTTCAGAAACGATGGAAGAAATGACAACTGGGTGATATATTTGTTTTAACTCCGAATGAAGACTCAGCCAGATGGAAATGTTGAGGAGAGAAAACGCAAATATACTATGCAAAGAGAAACACAAAGATAAAACACTGCACATAAGCACAAAGAAATATCAGAGAAATCACGAGTAAAACACTGACGAATGTTTCCTTGAGAAAAAGAGAAAACGTAGTGCGGTGTGCTCGCTCGCCGGACTTTTAACTGGTGGTGATAAGGATGTCTGCAAGTATCTCAGGGCAGGAATACTAAGTGTGTGGGACAGTGGGCTCTTTCAGGGTACAGCCCTGTGGGACAGAGTGTGTATGAAATGACGTTCAAGCTTTTTCGGGGCAGGACAGAAGGACTTATTATCAATGTGGCTGAATTATTGCTCTCGCGAAGGGGGATGGGTACACCGAGGTGTGGGGGAGGAGGAGAAGTGCGTCAACGCTCTCATTAAGGATACAGAGAGGCTTCAGTTGAAGAAACATATTTTATAAAGCCAAAGAATAGTTCACAAAGCCCACAGCTTTCCGCACTGGCCAACTTCTTCCCCTCTCATTAGCATATTGCTTTTATGATTATCAAAAAGCTTGTTTATGCAACATGACGGCAGAGAGAAAACATATGCAAAGTTCATACAAAAATGCATCCATATTTGGGTTGGTGTTCCCTCAGAGACTGTGTGTTACACAAAAGAGATTATGAAGCTGGAGATGATTTAGGCGGAAGATTAAGACGATAAAGCAAATTTGTAGCATTGTTTTTCATTTCTTTAACAATACTCCCTCTGTGTGTCTACAGTTCTAGAGCATCTCCACGATAATTTTTTTTCCGAAAGATTTAAATATGTATCCGTACATTTTATGTCACCTTGGTCCAGCGTGGTGCCCCCTGCAGAAAGGACCTTGTGACACTTGATCCATCTCGACAAGAACAAGAATATTCGCCTGCAGGACTTCCTCTCTTTCATTCATTCTCTCTCCATCTCCTACCACCTCTTTTTGAGCCGCACAAAGCCGGATGAGGGTCATCTTACCAATGTCCCCATTGCGAAGCAAAAATCCAACATTTTGGCAGCACCCTGACCTGTTAACATCTCAACTCCACAAAGCTGACAGGATCTTCCTCTGCTTTCTGCAACACTTTCACTGACCTTGTTATAGCTGCTGTTGATCATCAAAAGCCACAACTCAGAATCAGCATGAGGCCTTAGAGAGAGGGAGCACTTAGGACTATGTTTGTGTGTTGTTGTAATTATTTGTGTTGCTTTTCTAACTTTCTGCCAACATTCTCCCACCGTATGAATGATTCCAGTGATGCACACTTATTTGAGTGGGCAGTATTTCCACCGAGGCGGTCTCTTGACATGTGCATATTGCTGGATTGCTGTTCGGTGGGTGTTGCTGTATTTGTATTTTGACATGGTATACTGTTTGTTTGTGTGCTTGCGCTGGGGTGGGTTAGGGGTGCTCTGAGGATGTGTGTGCATGTGTGTGTGTGGGTGGGGGAGGGAGGGAGGCACAGCTCTGCAGCCTGATATTCTGGGAACGGCAGGGTGGCGTTGTTGACCCACCTGCTCCCTTCTCTCTTCAGCTGGATCTAGTCGAATTTCAGCAGCTGCATCCCCTCACAAAGCACCTCTTTGTAATCTTCCCAAGGCGCACAAATACAACTGCAACCAGGAGAGCAGAGAGGAAGGAGGAGGGAAGATGGACAGTGGAGACAGAAAGAGGAAAAGGGCGGTAACTGTTCTGCTTGGTGTGCACCAGTTTCACCGGCAGATCACACTGTGTCTTTAAGTAAAGTTATATACAGTAGCAGGCACCCTTATAATAGAGTCTCCCCTCCACACCGCACCACACACACCCACACAAACACACATTGATGACATGACCGTATACTCACACCTGTGCACATGCACAAATTTGAAAACGTGAATATTATTTAAATAAAGCCGTTTTATAAGGTTTATGCAAAGCATCTTTGCGAATGTAAGCCATAAAAGAAGAAAAAGAAAGCAGCAAGCTTCCTGGAATATAAAACGAGAACTGAGAGCTGAGAAGTGTTTGCCCATTTGTTTCCCATTAGTGAAATTTAACCCTGGCTCTCGCACACCTCTGGAATATGCCCAGTCACATATATGTCATTTTGCAAGTCAGACTGAAAAAAGCAAGGCCCTGTCTCAAACTTTGCTCTAAACCATAAAACTAGTTAGGTTCAAGCCCTGCTCTTCTGAGTTTGCATCCCCAAAACAAGGCCCGGTTTCCCCAATCCTGTCTCCAGCGATCGGTCCCTGTGGCCTGAACCCAGACTCACTGGTGGCAGAGGAAAGGAGACGTCATTAGGAGATTAACTACAGCGGCCCACTTTACTGCCATCATAAATATATGTACCTGAGTTTGAGGCCATAAACACACCCATGAAGAAAAAATCTGTCTGCTGGGTGGGGGGGGGGGGGGGGGGGAGTCATTGGTTCTGATTAAGTTTGGTACCAAATTTTCCAAAAGCACACGTGGACAACTGATGGGCTTCTCTAATGTATGCTGCATTTAGACCAAGACAAATATGCATATGCACATCCACATACGAATGCACTACACAAACAATTTCTCCAATTGTAAGGATTCTCCTGTTTTACCGTTGGATGCATCGTCTGGCTATAGAGTGTCATATTATTGTCAAATTATAGATGATAAATGAATCTCCAAAAGCAAACAGAGCAGCTCAAAACTCTAAAGCATGAATGCAATAATCAATCACATAAACCGACAATGACATATTCTTAATATAATCCATAAAAGTCGGGCGAGTTTTGCACAGCACCATGAAACAGCATGTTGTTAAATGAGGGACCGTATAGCTCAGTGGATTTATATTTTACATTAAATGGAGCCAAAGCTGTCCCAGGGGCTGCCATTAGGAGTCACAAGAGGTAGGTGGAGCAGGGACTGGGGTGCTTAAAATTCCTTCAATTTGGCAAAAATAAGCAGGATATTTTAATTGAAAGGTTTGGCTAAAACAAAACATATTGAAATTAGAAAAAATTTTCATCATTGAAAGTGGATGTGACGGAGCCAAACGCTAGTAAGAGACAGAACAGACACACACACACACACACACACACACACACACACACACACACGCGGGCAGATGTAATCCAATGTGAGTGGAATCAAATGTTGATGATTTGACCATCTTCTGTAGATATGTAATTTCATCTACGCACTGATGGTCCTCAGAGCTGAACAGAGTCACCAGTCAGTCGAGGTTAGACACTCGGATCCTGTCCGATCCTGTCGGATGCAACACAGGATTCTGTTTGTTGTCTCTTTGACAGTTATCAAATAGAAACAACATCTAGATTAAACTGGTCAGTATTGGCATGAATACGCAGCAGAAGATGGAGGCGAGAGATACATTTCTAAAGAAAGAGACTTTCCTCTGAAAGTTAAATTCCTCTGTGAATGAAAAGGTCAGACTCGGTGGTCGACTGAAAAGACTCTTTATATCTTCTGTGCTGCAGAAGTACTTCCGTGGTCTCTTTTGTCCCCGGCGAGAGCTCTGCACCTCTTTAAAGGGAGCAGGAAGTGACCCTGGTAACCTTGGACTCCCACAACATGTGACCTGGAGCTGTGCACCAGCATGCAGTCATGGTCAAAACTCCTCACAACAACCCAACAAACGCAACACAAATTACCTGCATCAGTTTAGTTGAACGTCCATATTCAATTGCTAGTTTACCCATGAGCACTGTGGGCAGCGAGTTTTTGATTCGACTTTATATGAAGCACCTAAAAGCTACAGCATGAGACGCTCTTTTGCCTTTATTGCTTTGCATGTCTGCAACAGCCAGACAAGCAGTTGGAAATAGTGAAGTGGCTACCAGGAAATACCCTCCACCTACAACCAGTGGAAACGGTTAACAAGTGCTTCCTTCTTTCTCTGCCTGAGGCAAGTGATGTCTGTGTGACAGTTGGTAGAGAAACCATACAGCATGTCATAGTTTCATGTCAACCTAAAGAGGAGGATGAAATATTAAGTCATGGCAGGTTAAACAACTAAGCAACTATCCACAGATCAAAAGCACAACAGTGCTTTAAAAATGCATCGTGTCCTCTTTAGGGTTTACTTCATCTGATCTATTTATTGTTTGTTTTTTTGGGACACTGATATTTTGCTGGCTCCGGTTATTTCCATGACAGAGCCTGAGTCGGGCTAAGTTATTTGAAATTGAATTAATTATCTCTCTCAACAGCAAAAGTCAATGGTTAGCCTTCACACACACACACACACACACGGCATCCTGTATTTAACACATGATAAACAAGACAGTCTGGTTTACATTTTGAAAGCGTTGACTGACCATCAACAGCTAGCTTGACCTTAGCACAGAAGAAGTCCTGTTGCGGGGTTCACAAACCATCCAACAATGAGCAACAACAGCTTATTCCTGAATCAAGGCTCACCTGTGGCTAAGACTAGCAAACCAACAACTATCTGCACTCCTCTTTCTGTAGAGGCCTCCATCTTATTACCTTTCCACTCCTCACCATCGTCCAGCTGACAGATCATATTAACTCGACCAAAGCAAAAGAAAACAATGATGTGCTAATTGAAAGAAAGACAAAAAGAAGCAGATGTTCCAATACCAATACAGGATGGAGGGCTGCTGCCGTGGCCAGTTGAGAAAGTGCAATGCTCAGCTACATTCCCAGGGCGATGACATGTCAGCCCGCATGATTTCATTTGAGCCTTTTTGACAACAGATCTGAGGCTTTGTTCTGGAGCTGACTGTGTCTGCGCATGGTGCTAATCTCTGGATAATGTTGCCATGCTGGTTCCTCTGGTCGGTAAGGCGGACCCTGATGGGTGTTTATAGGGGAACATGGATACACGTTGTTATGGAGCATGTTATGGAGGAGGTTGTGGAGAGTAATGTATTTCTGCAGCCTCAAACGTGCCTTCCGACCCATAAAAATATAGATGAGCTGTATATCAAATATTATTTATGTACTATGTAATAAGTAAAAAAGTGGTAATCGCCTAATCGAACACTAGAGCACTACCACTTTTGGATAAACCAAGGATACTAGCCCTGTAAAATCATATATACCATAATATATTACCCTATGGATTCAGATGATCACCACACTGTTCGTGCAGTGAGCAGCAGGTGTGCCTTATGCGTTTTGCAGTATAGGTTTCAGACAGGCTAGAGACAGACGGACCAACGGCTGCTCATAAACATTAAACCTCTTGGTCGGTACTCTGAAAGTCTAATTAGAGAATTTGATCCACTTCACCAATTATCATTTTCATAGCTTATAAATTAACCCGTTATATTAATTGTATACAAGACATTTGGCTTTCGTACTGGGCTGTTCTGTGTGCACTGCTCTCGCTTGCTACACACTGTGTAAATATGTGCATGCATGTGCACATTTTCATCTTTTGCTCAGAATAAAAGGAACGTAAAAATTGAACAGTGCAAATGGATTTTCATTCTTGTTTTAATTATCGGCAAATAAAAACAATCCACCACAGTTATCTTAGTGCTGTTGAGGCAAACTTCCCGCAGCCAGACAAGTCCTCGAAATAGACTCGCTTTTGTAGAGCGGCCTCCCATTTCCCGTAAAGTCAAGGGGTGGGCTCTCTGTTCTCTTGCCGCCTCGTCCTAAATGTCTACATGTCCCGCACCATCTAACTCACAGGCAAATTAGGAAGATGATTTATGAGAATCAAGGATGAAAAAAGGAGACAATGTGAAAGACTGAGCACACCACACATTTTATTCGTAACATATGTCGTGAAGATGAGAGGGAAGAAAGACAGGGTTGCAGATCACAAAGTGTAAAAAAAATAAAATAACCCACACAGAGTCGCGCTTCTCTTGGGAAAACTCTGAGACAAGATACACAATGGGAAGTGTCATCACTGCTAAAGATCCTCTCTGTAGATCCAAGAACGTAGACGGAATATTAAATGGGAGTTCACTGATCTGTTCTCATATAATCACCTCTGAGCTTTATCTTCAGGCAACGATCAAACAGAAGCTTTGCGTTAAAACCTAAAACCATCAGGCACTTCATATCGTAGGCATAAAGTGTTCTTGCACGTCATGAAAGTTACTCCTCCAAAATACCCTCCAACAGTTTACACACCAAAGATTTACAGGAGAGCCTCGAGGAAACTGGAGAATGATTTAACATGATCCGTCCTGACCTGCTACTACAGCTTCCAAAACCTCTCCGTCCGTAATCTCTACTTCACATGAACATAGAGAACCATCACAAGCCAACCGCCGCCTCAAAAAATGTTATGTTAGGGAGAAAACACTGCGAATAATCTGGAAACACTTGAGCTCTTTTTATACTCTTGACATTAAAAACTAGTGTGGCCGAAGGCCAAACACACCCTGAGACGTTTTGGACTAATTGTTTCCTTCAGCTTGAAACACTCCCCCTTCAATCTCTTCAAAACTCCCGCTCTTCCCTCCTCACGGTTCAACCCCTCCCCTCCACCTTTCAGTGTCTACTAATAGGTTTAAATAAAACCTGCAATTGGTCCAGTAAACCCCTCATTATGGTGTTTTAATAGAATGAATTTAGGATAGTGCAGGTTCAGGGGTCAATGGGAGGTCCTAACACACAGCAGCTGTCATGGGGGTTGGACTGTGATTAGAACCAGTGGAGTCAAACGTCCCCGGGTCCTCGACCCCGCTAAGTAGAAAACCTGGAAAATACATTTGGCTACAGACCAAAATGGAAAACATCCACCGTGCAACTTCCAGAGGGGAAGGGATGAGTAGAGATGGAACAGAAAGGAAGAGGAGGTACATCCATCACTGAGAGTCGCTTTAGTGTGAGAACCTGCCTGGAACAGCTTTTCACTTGAAAAAGTAGCAATAGCATGTCCTATATCTCCACAGGGCCGTGCAATATTGTTCTCTCCGGAGCCATCCTTACCTTCCAGTTGCATTTACTTTTATCTGTGAATTTTGCACTAATTTCCTTCTTGTGTGAGAAACAAAGATAGAAGTGGTCTGGTCGATGTGGTGCCGGGGTGAAATACGGCTTGTTAGCAGCCCGAGAGCTTGTTCCACATGTGGTTAGGCAGTGGTCGGGATCGTCTGGGTGAGAGGGAGGGCATGCCAGTCTCCCCAGTTCAGTAAACTTACATTGACTCAGTGTGCAATCAGTGAGATTATTCAACAACATGAAGGCCTGATGTTTGGGTTTGGGTTCGGAGCGCTGTGGCGGCTGTATAGAGACGGGTTTCCACAGTTGTTCCATGTGGAAATACAACAAAAACTATCAGGATTCCTTATAATTTATAAATGCACAAACATATGGATTTCAATATGAAATATATGTTTCACATGCAATATGTTGTTGAAGGCATTGCAGACATTTCTTCAACTTGAGTCATGAACTTCATGACCTTCATGAACTTCTCATCTGGTTCATCCCGACACATTCGTGTGCTGACGCAATTTATGTCAATTTAACTGCTCGACATACTCCGTCCAATAACTTGGCTAAAGTGAAGAAATGTGCCCAAGTGTATTAAAACACAGAAGCAGAGACCAAAGGGGGCAGGATTCCTGTGGCTGACTGTGTAATTTAATTTTGTATGCACATTAAAAGCCAGAAAGTATAATTTACATGTGGGATAGAAGCGACTCGGGCCCAGGAGAAATGAGCCAACATGCTCTGCTCGGGCTTCGAAAAAACTCAAAATTAAAATCTTTACTCCGGTCTTTCCTTTGAGATGCATCCTGCAAAAATAAGAACATTAAAACCTTCCTTCATTCTTTGGGACACTTAAGGTTCATGCGCGGTTGCCTCTCTGTTGCTCCTTCCTTTTCTAATCAAGAGCTCAGAGCCCACAAACTCTGGCCAGGTTTCAGCCCACAATACAGGCATGAAGGGCAGGGTGACGGCTGGAGTCTGTTTAGGTCTGTCTCCCCTCTCTCTGCCCTGAAACCACAGCTTAGCAGCATAATGGCAGCTGTCACTCACGTTGAGCTCATCCTGACGTACTTTCAGCCTTTTCAGATGTGAGTGATGAGGAGTTTGAGCTTTTGTCCTTCTCTTAAATAATGCAGGCGGCTGGCTTTGCTCTACTTAACCAAAAGATACCAACAGCTATTAAAATCATGTTAAATATAATTCTGCTTATTCTTTCAAATAAATGCAAACAAAGAAATACTATGTTTGAACTATGACACACTGGTTTGATTAATTTCAATCTGTTTGTTTGTCTGTTGGCCGGATACGTCAACCCTGACTGAAGGGTTTCCATGAAATTTCGCGGGGAGACAACTTGAGCCAGGAACAGTTGATGTATTTTCGATGGGAATTGAGAACAGGGATTTCATTACATTTGACACAAACACAGATTGTATTGCAAATCCAAAGGGGATGTTAAAAAAGGATCAAACGATCAATCACATGTATGTGTCAGTGATTATGTCTTACGTGTTACAGCAAATTCATAAATTAATGGAGGTTTCTAGTCGCTGAGTGCTTACGAGTTCAATCATCAAAATGAACAGCGGCCTTGCGTTAAGGTAAGCATGTGCGATAATAAGACGCACATATAACACGAGCCATGCTTGAGTCCATAGTCTTCTCTGCACACACACAGAAAATACTTTTCCATATGTGGAGCAGGCCGAGAGTGAAGTGAGAGTCACTCATGTTTGACAACTAGCCGCTGTCCTGTCTGTCTGTTCACACACAGACACACAGACAGACACACACACACACACACACACACACACACACACATGCACGCACTGAACTTGACCCAGCAGTGTTTTGACAGCAGCTGTTAGACAGGCTGCTCTGGACTGACCAAAGGAGCACTTTCATTTCATCGTTTGAGATAGAAATGTTCCATTATTTTGTGTAACATGTTTAAATAAAGGCAGACTCACGACCCTTTTCACAGAAATCAAATACAATATGTTCAAATTCACTGGAGAAGCCCTTTGCTTCTTAAGCCTATTGTTAATAAAAGACAAACAATGCAACTTCTTACCTCACTGTGAAGCCTGCAGTTAACTCTGCGCATGTGAAGCTTCCAAGCTACAAACTCTCCTCTTCCCTCAGCCACCTGCGGCGTGCATCGAGCAAAGCAAACTGCCGTCTAACACAAACACACCTTGTCTTTTCACAGCGAGGCCAGCGATGAAAATCATCCCTCAATACAAGAACACAAAGACACCTTTAACAAAGGCAGTGATTCAATCTGCCCTCCTATCTGCTCGTTGTATCGTCAGTGTCATAAAATAGCTTCACTGGTGTTCGACATATGGATCACAAAACAGACCGCTGGGACAGACACACTTCCTCTTCGGAATTCTGATAATTTATCAAAGCTGTAAATGAGCTCACACAGACTTGTGACATTGTCTTTTTTGTTATCAACGCAACACACATTTTTGTCAGAAGTCGGTTTTGGGAAGAGAGTTTTTGTCGGAGTCATGATATTCTTTTTTGGAGTAGACAAACAGGCATGAAAGGCTTAATATCACACACTGTATCTGCCTAAAATAAACATTTATGAATAATTGCTATAATACATTATTTAAATATGGATTTATACTCAAAGATCCACGAAGCCATCAGTTATAACTGTGAGTGGGAGGATCATCATGCATCTTTAACGAGGAGACCTTTCAGACTTGAAATTAATTATATACTTGGTATAATTTGCAATTCTGCTGTAAATGTTTTATTGGCTTTGTCACATTTACCAATACATGTTTGACCAAATATTAAAGGATGAATAGTTATCAGACGTTCACGCTCTCAGCCTGCCGCAACTTTTTCTGATGGTCTATTCTTCAGAGTCAACCTTCACTTCAGAAAGAAATTATCCTTATTATATTTAACAAATATCTACTTTTAGCATTTTACATAATTATTAAGTGAAATTAACTTTTCCTGACATTCTAAATGTGTTTGAAACATCAAAACTCTTATTCTAAATAACTCAAATCCTGTATATCAACACAGAAAGTATAGTCATATATCATACAATACAAATAATTCATAAATCAGCCTTTACTGCAATATTATTAAACCCCATATGTAGTACTTATTTGCGTTCGGACTGAAGATTGCATGTTCTGTATTAATAATAGCAAATTGATAAATATCCAACATGTTTTTTTTTTTTAAACTAGAGCAGTATTTGGGACATTTGCATTTCCTTAAAGCATTGTCAAATTATTGCGTGTGCAACTTTAGTATACACAAAAAGTATGTCACAAATGAAACCAAGCAAATCATTAATACTAATAATGAAGCCCACATAGAAGCTGCAACCAATGGGGGCAAAGTGGTGATTTGTCCCAGCCAATCCCAGGCGGAGGGAGGAGTGACGGTTTTAAAACTGCAACTCAAGTTGCCGGAACGTGTAGCTCCTAAGCTCACATTGTGGACCACAACTTCCACGACTGCACCTCCCATGACAGCATAGACAAGAGTACCGAAGACAAACAAACAGGAAAGCCAAAGGAAAACAACGGATTCGTACTGACTCAAAGTGTTGAAGGAATTTACCGTGGCGCACCGTGCGTAAAAGGCGCGCTGGCCACTTCGCTGCGGGCTTCAATCCAGTGATTTTGGTTTTTAATTGAAGATTCTTTTTTTTGGGATTTCTATCCCCAAAGTGGCTGAGCAAATAATGTTAAAAATGACAGAGGAGCATGACAAGTGCGGCAGCGACCAACCGTGCAGTCCAACGGGCACAGCCAGCTCCATGTCCCAGGACGAGTCCGACTCCGACGCTCCGTCCTCACCGACGGGCTCCGACGGCCAAGGATCCCTGCTTGCCGGTCTGGGCAAGAAACTGGACTCGGAGGATGACGACCGGTTCCCAGCTTGCATACGGGACGCCGTCTCTCAGGTCCTCAAGGGATACGACTGGTCCTTGGTGCCCATGCCCGTGAGGGGTATTGGATCTCTGAAGAATAAACCTCATGTTAAGAGACCCATGAACGCGTTCATGGTTTGGGCGCAAGCGGCCCGCAGAAAACTGGCGGATCAATATCCACACCTGCACAACGCAGAGCTGAGCAAGACTCTTGGGAAATTGTGGCGGTAAGTCAACATTTTATTTGATAAAGAAATACGCAGGGAGGAAGAGTTAAATGCATATTATTAAACATGAATAACTTTAAGGACACTCGGAGGCAATCATTTCATAAACATGCTCATAGTTTACAAATAAATATGGATTTACTGCCAATATTATTGTGTTTTTTTAAACACAATAATATATGCAATTTTGAACTTAAATAATTCAGAAATATAATATTAAAAAAAGAAAATTGGCATTTTATTTTGACCCTCAAAAGTAACCAGGCCCATCTATATATTTTTGTTTTTGTTTGACTTCACACATTTTAATGTCATGTACTTTTTTTCACCATAGTTTGCTCTCAGAAGGTGAGAAGAGGCCGTTTGTAGACGAAGCAGAGCGGCTCCGGGTTCAGCACAAGAAAGATCATCCAGACTACAAGTACCAACCCCGGCGACGGAAGAATATGAAGCCAGGCCAGAGCGACTCCGACTCAGGAGCAGAACTGGCTCATCACATGTATAAAGCTGAACCAGGGATGGGAGGACTGGCAGGGATGACTGACGGACACCACCACCCTGAGCATGGTATGACATCAACATTTAATAGATGAAGAAATAATATATCAAACACAACTCGTTTGTACATTTGATTTTCGGAATTCATTTGTTTTAGGCGGTTGCAAGTTGCTTAAATAATTTTGTAATTAGAGTGATGAATTCTCATCCTAATGTCTAATATCGTCATTTTTTCAGGGCAGCCGCATGGTCCTCCTACACCACCCACTACTCCCAAAACAGACCTGCACCACGGACTGAAGCAGGATCTGAAACATGAAGGCCGTCGTCTTGTTGATAGCAACAGGCAAAACATCGACTTCAGCAATGTAGACATCTCTGAGCTCAGCACTGATGTCATTAGCAACATGGAGACCTTCGACGTGCACGAGTTTGACCAGTACCTCCCGCTCAACGGCCACGCCTCGGGCTCCTCCACCCTGCCCTCAGACCACAGCCACGGGCAGGCTCCGGTGCCTGGTGGGTCTTACACTTCCTCATACGGCCACGCGGGCGCCAACGGGTCGGTGTGGAGCCGCAAGAGTGCCATGTCCTCCTCCGCCTCCTCCGCCAGCGAGGTGGGCCAGCACCGGCTCCACATCAAAACAGAGCAACTGAGCCCCAGCCACTACAGCGAGCACTCCCACGGGTCCCCATCACACTCTGAGTACGGCTCCTACAGTAGCCAGGCCTGCGTCACCTCGGCCACATCGGCTGCCTCGGCCGCAGCCTCGTTCTCCAGCTCCCAGTGTGACTATACTGACCTGCAGAGCTCTAACTATTACAACCCTTACTCAGGCTACCCGTCCAGCCTCTACCAGTACCCGTACTTCCACTCCTCCAGGCGGCCCTACGGCAGCCCGATCCTCAACAGTCTGTCCATGGCTCCTGCCCACAGCCCCACCGCCTCCAGCTGGGACCAGCCCGTCTACACCACGCTGTCTCGACCTTGAGGGGACAAGAAGCAGTCGGGTCGCACCGGAGACTCATTCAGATTGATGCACTACTAATGAAGGAAGTGAGGGGCAGGTGGAGAAGTGTGTGTGGTAGGCTACCTGTGACCATTTTGAACCGTTTAACAAGCAAAAGAAAAAAAAAGTGCCTGCTGATTTTATACAAAGTTATATCGTTGTGATTAAAACACAGACTTGTTTCACAAAGACAAATTGTGTTGATGGTGAGCCAAAACTCCTCCATGAGGACGTGTCGCCTACGCCTACATCCTGTACACCCCCCCCCCCCCCCCCCCCGTTGCCCCCACTCCATCTTTTTCCAGTTAAAGACTGCACGTGTGTGCACACTTGAGGTAACGCAAGGGCCTGCCACGGAGATGTGTAGGAGAGAAACTGTTTGGCTCAATTCTGTTGTGAAGCAGATGGAGAAGCGGATACATTGGAGAATGTACACCGGACCAATTATGTGAATTTGCAGTCAAATTTACATTAATGGCCTGAGCTATATTGCAGCCATTTACATCCGTTGTCTTAACTAAATTGCTCGTATGAAATCTTAAAGTGTCATTTTGGCATAAAAGTCTTATTTGTATTTATGTTCATGCATTATTGTTTATTTTCTGTTCTTAAGTAGATGAACACATGTAATGTGGGTTGGGTTATTACAGTACTGTTTGGCTTTTAATGAAAACAAGGTACATGAAGTGATAATACAAGTACTATGATTTTAATGTCATTCCATTGAAGATCATTTTCCACTAACATCTCCATTCCAAGTTGCAAGCAAACAGAGCTTGACCAGCAGACTCCAGAGGACAGAACAGGTGTCTGCAAGCTATGCTTGGCAAATCGCGATTAGTCATGATCTAGGGTTAAAGGAAATGGGGTAAAATAACACCACGCACTCTGAGTGACATGTCAGCTGGACCTCCTGCATACGTGGATGAACAGCACACGGATATGTGCACGTACATGCATCTGTGTGTGAGTCCGGGAGACAGAGCACTTCTGAATGTGTGAGCCATTTCTTTGAGAAGAGATACATATCTCATGCCATGATACACACCAAATGATAAACAACTCTTTCCTGAAAGTTATCTTCAAATGCATCTGTGACTCAAAGAAGAGCATTTAGGGTTCAAGGAGAAAATAAGAGTGTATATTTATCTCATCCAGCATCAAGTTCCGACTCACGGCTGCAGTCTCGCGCAAAACGTTGTTGTGCCTTCTAATGCTTAATGTCAGTATTTCAATATGAAATTGAATGATTAACAAACTTCAGGCAGCACACAATCAGTATTCAGCACCAGATATTCCTACAGTTAACTCCTGATTATATCCTTAATTTGACATCATTCCTTACAGCCTTGGTTTTTAATGTTCTGTGAGATGCTGTATGAGAAACGTTCGGAGCAGCCGGCTCCGCGTTTTGTCCACAGGACTGTGTTTGTATATTATTCTGGTGTATAATTTTGAGAAAGGCTGTGAAAATGATTGTTGTTCCATTAACTAGAGTTTCATTGACACTCGCACAGCTAACCCATATGCTGGCCATTTTTTTAAAATAAAAAGATAATTTTTTCTTGATATTTGTCTATTGTTCTTATTTATTCCCCTTTTACCTTTTAGTTTCAACTGCATGTACATATTTGTTTTAAAATATATTTTGAAACAACTTGTGTATAGACAATTAATAAATCAATAGAAGGAATAAAGTGAGCATGTTTATGGGTCTACCATTGTGCTGGATATCAGCTTTATCTAACATCTGTACAGCTGTGAGGAGACGCCAGAGCGGCATTTAGGGAATTATTCTCAGTTCACCAAACAGACAGTAATTAAACTTTTACAGAAAATGTGATTGGATGCTGATTGAATCAGGTGGACGTGCAAGATAATTTTTTGCAAAATACATGTTAGTTTGTTGTTAAGATCATAAGCTTAACATCTCGTCAGATATATATATATATATATATATATATATATATATATATATTTATATATATATATATATATAAAATATAAAATAAAACACATTGCAGTAAACAGCTAAGTGCCAATTTTATACCCTTCCGACCTGACAAGGCCTTAAGTTGACAGACAGTTAGATGTATGCACCTCAACATTGCGCTCAGTATTTTTTCGCTTAACTGCAGACAAGAGAGGAATGAGGAGAGATCCCATCTCTGCTGGTCCAGCGGGCAGAGTGCTCGAGTTGGCCCTGGCATGCATGCCAAGCAGCCGTCCCTAACCAGCCCAGGGAGAAGCCAAGTGCCAGGGCCGCGCTGCTGAATTTTAATGATTCATTATGCTGTGGAGGGGTCCCATTGTGTCCCTTTATCCGGAGAGCTAGAAAGGAATTAATTGGACAGAAAATGGAAGGGCAAGGGGAACTGACAAGCCATTAAGAGGCTGCTGAATGAGCGATTAGATGCACATGGGGGAGGATCCCCTCCTCTCCCCCCTCGCTGTCTCATATCACAGCACTCCACAAACAAAAAACACAACAAGAACAACCACAATGACCACCCGACCAAACTGTAGAAATCATATCAGCGCACATAATCTGTAGATAATAAAAGAAGATAATACCACAGCAGATGGGGTGTGGGTGGCTCAAGAACAACTTGTTGTTTTTCTTCACTCAAAGTCTTTTTTTTTTCACCAGTGTTTGCCAAATACTTTCAGGAGGAACTCTTGAGAAAGAACAGGAGTGAATAAAAGTGAGGCAAAAAGGCTCTTCAGGGTGCTTGGGTCCCATTTCCCTGGAACTTGTCCACAGTCTCTGATTGGGCCTCTTGAGAGCCCGACTGTATATAACAAAAAAAAGATCTATAATGGGAAGGGGGCGGGGGGGCATCACTGAGTTACATCAGCAAAGCATATTGAATGAAGGAATGAATGAATGAAATGAACGTACATTTTTTTAATTTTACACTGACAGGAACTCACATTGGGTAACTCCTCAGTGCACCACATACAGTAAACGCTTGCATAAACTCTCCCACTCACATATAAGCAGTAATTGGAAATGAAATATAATTTGGAGTAATTTCAACATTGCCTCACTGAGGCTGTGCTACATTCCAGCTGTCACAGTTTTTGTTTACGGAGCGGAGCGCGTCTTATTGGCCCAAGTTGGAGTCGCGGTCTCGGACCCAGAGGACACGAAGGGGAAGGCGAGATGAACCCAGTGAAACTGGTGCTTCCACCACCTGACCACATCCCATTGTTAGGAGCAGGATAACTCGCCTGGTAATAGTCTCATCCTGTTTAATGAGCCTGGCGGACTCAGGGCATGTTTCGGGGAAAAGGAGGGAGCTGGGAACTGTGAAAACTCTGGGAATGCGAGGCTGATTTGCAAGGGAAATGAAGTGGACATAAAGCATGGTTATTGCTTGTCACTGAATGTGCCCACCCTGAGTCCACTTGATGCACCGAGCCCATTACATCTAATTAGTTTGTCTACAAACAGAAGAAAATATGTTCGGAAATGATAGAATGGGTTTTATAACAGTTAATAAGTTGAAGTGTTTTACCTTTATTATTGTACGTTTGCTTCCAGCACAATTTAAACAAAAAAGTATTTATCCTTCTCGGGTGATATCTTCAACACTTTTGAACTTTAGATTTCTTGATGCAATTTGCAACAATATTACAGATAACCTTGTGACTCAGAGGTTTACATCCTGAATGTATGCATCAAGTCAGAATGCTGTGTCAACAGTGTGTAAAGCAAACACACTCAACTAAATTCTAGCTGCTCCGCCCGAGTAAATGACTTCTTGAGGCCTATTTTGTCTCAATGTTCTTCTTACTAAATAAAGGACTCTATTAAATTATCGGCGTCTCCTTTGTTCGCTGGCAGGACCAGGCCAAGCAAAACAGGGTGACAGAACCAACATCCACCTCACGGAGGGGCCCGCACAGAAAAGAAGGGAGGGAAGCACAGTGCCAACACTCCAGCTCTTGAAATGCCACTAAATTGTTGCCGGCTTCTCCAAGGTAATCTACAATTGGCCAAAACCTAAATTAACCAGTTCCTGTGAGGACCTGACACTAACTTCAGTTCAGCTGCTGACTAGAATGTCTGAGTGGAGAAAAAAAAAAAGTTTCTTTCCAAGTGCCTGGAAGTCCAAACCACAATTTTGGTTTGAATGCTTATAAAGTTACATTTTCTTTCTAGTTTAAGGATTTGAATATTTCTTGGTAAATCAAGAGGGATCAATGAATAAAGCTATTTGAAATACTCTAAATCTAAAATCTTGTGCTTTAAACAAGGCATGGAAAACAAATTCCATTTTGAAGTAAATCTGTCCCAGTGGAGCGACTGATTATGGTTGTTTACTGAAAAGATAATCAGACCTGGGTCTAAAACTATTGCAAATATTTCTCGGTGTCTGTTTCAACCTGCTCTGAGTGCCAGATGGGTAGGGATTACTGCACCATAGAAAGAGAGCGCCAGTTTTTTTTTTTTTTACTACTTTTCTGATTAATGAAACTTTCTGGTACTCATAAATCACATAAAACACACACAATTCACTTTTGGTTAAAAAAAAGCACACACAAAAAGCACACAAGTATAAAAACAAACAAATTAATTAATATTATTTTTTCTTAAAATGGGTTATCATCTCTGTAAAATGGTGATAGTGGTGGTGTTGAAACAAACAGCCACCACAGGTGGAGTGTTGCAAAAATATTTTTAAAAAAATGTAATAAGGAGAAAAGAAATAAAGGAAATTGAAAAAAAATCTCCAACAATTTGACATCTGGTCATGTTCTGTTCTCTGAACAGTTGTCCACAGTCTTTCGCTGTCTTTTTTCATTTGTTCTCTCCTTTTCACTTTTTCTTGGCACATCTCAATTGTGAATGGGGTGGCAGCATAGCTGCTCATCTTCTTTCCACAGCTTTAAGACTTGTTGATTAGTAACTATGGCTGTGTTTTCATTGTCACAGCTTTCTGCTTGTGTTGAACTGTGGCACGGTTCCCTCGTCATGTACTTTCTCCATCTTTACTTGAAGTTGTCTCATCTCAACCCTCTTCCCTTCACACTTCCTGTCTCTCTCCTCATCACAGAGACACGTACTATCCGATTCTAGTCACACTGAAATGACATTTGATGATTGACAGTCGTTACCATAATATCCCTTTTTTCCCTTTGAACTTTAAAAAGGAAATATGTACAGCTTTTTAAAAAACAAATGATCTAGTTCAGCATGTTCAGCATGTCTGTGGAAATCTTCACTCAATCCAGAATCTTTAACATGGTTATGATTTATATCTTACAGTAATTTAAAGCGACATTAGTGGGGACTTGAAGATTAATGAGACCCTTAAACAATTTGAAATTGTTAATTCACACATTTGCTCCCCCTACACACACACACACACACACACGTTGTTACGCTGCCCCACGGGCCCCAGCACCCACACAAGTTGCACCGCTCCGTCACCGATGACACAGAGGAAGAGAGACTGAGCCACCAGCATGTGGGATCCTGTAAGACCCTGGAACGTGTGGGAGGAACATTTGCCACAAATTGTTCATGCTACTGATGCACAGAGGTAGAGACAAAGCCAGAGAAGTCCACAAAATATAATTGAGAGAGAGAGAGAGAGAGAGAGGCAAAGAAAAGAAAAAAAGATGAGTAAACGAAGAGAGGGCTGGAAAGTCTCAGGTAGGAAGAAACAGGAGAAAAAAAAACTCTTCCTTATTTCATGCTTGTGGAGCTGCTTGGCAAAAAGTGTGGCAGGGACAGCAGGACCACAGTTTTAAATGTAGCTGAGTTTTGGCAGAGTGGTGTGTGAGCGCGCTCTGTGGGAGCACCAAAAATCTTGTCGCCCAGTGCAACATGGCGATTCAGACAAAACGGCAGAGCCTATCAAAGCCCATTTACCCTGCTGCCGCACATATAGCATCGAGCCTGCGGTCGGGTTTTCTATACTCACTGGCTGAATTCATTGCACTGCCATGGGAAATGCATTTTAAAACTATATCTGGGATGCCGCACTTTCTCTGGTTTCCGGGCCGTAGTAAAACGGACAGTACACCACAACATATTAGGTGACCATTGCAATATTTGTTTAATAAGCATATGATCAGCAACACATGTCCATCCTCTCACACTTGATATCTTTTGTGGTATGACAAAGAGCAGAGGAGAGGGGAAAAAATAGGGAAGAGTTTGTTCTCCCATGTGGTTTTGGCCCATTCTGGGGAGCTTGGAGCAATGCCAGTCTATCCCTGGTCCAGCCTTTGATATGGATGGGGTTCATTATGTAACTAAATCTATTGTCAAAGAATAAAACAATATGGGGCCAGCAGGAGAAGCGTGTGTGTGTGTGTGTGTGTGTGTGTGTGTGTGTGTGTGAGGACCGACAAAGTAAGTGGCTGAGGGGGCATTTACACAATCCTCTCTCACTTTATCACAGTCCAGACACTGTGAAACGCTCCTGCTCTCTACTCTGGCTTTGAAATGAGCGACACACTGTATTTACAGACAGCGATCTACGGACAAGTTGCAGTTATTATGTTAAAGCAAATAGAAACAAATCCTTCAAGATATATATGTTTTTAATTTTCACTCTTTTTTTTGCGCATTCACACAACTGCAAAGCCTGAGATGAATCATAGGAGTCCTTACCACCTCCCAAGAATCACAACTGTGGATCATCAAACAGATATGAATCCTGCTTTATCGCCTCCTTGACATTTTCCTCTCATACAACATATTAACACATTTAAGACTCAGCACCAAACCCACGAAGTTGATCAGCTGCAGTCAGTCAATAGGCAAGCTCAACAGCACTGCAACTAACCAAATGGAGCATATAATGCAACCAAAATATTTGCTTTCACCCTCGGTCTTCCACTTCTCAAGCTACAGCTAGACCCCCTTGACTGCGGCCTCAGAGAGGCTGGGAAGCTGGGACCGAGCGATGGTAATGAAAGGAAGTCTTAGCCTTTTAGTGGTGGGCTGAGTTCATTACAGCTGAGCAACAAACCTCAGCGTGGTTACAGAGGTCACCCACTGCACAATGCTCTGGCGCCTCCAGCCCGTCGCTGGGTCCCTGACCGTCACTTGCTCTCACAGACAAGGAGACACACAGAGGCCCTGCACTGTGGCTGTTCACCGCTGCGCTGAAGAGACCAGCAGTTCGATTTGACTGCAGCAGCTGAACGCGGCTCGATGCAAATGGTCGCGGTCAGTTGTATTTGGATCAGCCGGGGCTGATGATGATTTGAATGAATTAAAATGAGAGCAGCTTGTTTGCTTTTTGAGGACAAGATAAGAGATAAAGGATATACAAACTTTACCGTTACGCTAGCTTGTTGCCAGCACATCACTCCAAACTTGGTATTCTGCGATGGGAATGACGCAAGGTGGAAGGGATGACTCAGTTTAGGTAAATGGTCAAAGGTTTGTGTCTGGGATCGTCAATCTTGACCACAATATAGCCAGTAATAAAAGACTGGGATAGGACTAATTCGGTGGTTTCCAATCCTCCTTCCTCTACTCTGTATTCCTTGAGGTATTGTCATGTTTGTCTTGGCCTTGCTTCCCACGTATAGAATCAACTTGACAACAGTCTGTTTAAGGTCTATTATATTCATAATACTTCATAGTGAAGCAACAACAATGTTTGACAGCACTATGTTGACTTTTCAGAAAGACCAAGGACTAAGCATTATGCTAAGCACTCAGTAAGGACACACACAGTCTGAACCCCGAAAAACTAAAAAAGTGGTTTGGGTTCAAAATCAACAAAAACCCAAGATCAAACGTCTGCCTGCTTAAATAGTCATTAAGCAGCTTATTGGTTGTGTATTCATAAAAATAAAACTCAACAAAAAGATTCAATAAAACAATTCAAATCTCACGTGTGGTGTGTTACACGCTGGGTGCTTACATTCCCTCATGACCACGGATAAAAGTCTTCCTTACAAGTCTCTCCTCAGTTCTTCAGCCAAGAGTAAGAAGAAGGGCTCCAACAACCAGATTCCAGTCACATGTCGCATCCCAGCTAACTGCTCGAGTGAAAGAAAAAAACCCTGAAAAATCAGCATTTGTCTTGGTGACAGCAACATAATGCCACATGGTTATGAAGTGATCTCAAAGGTCTGAGACCAACACTTGAGAAGGGCAGAGAGAAGGCCGAGCTACTCGGCTAGAGGAAGGGGGACGCAGTGAACTCTCACTTGTGCCAGAAAGAGAAACTATTCCCTGTAACAGCTAATGAGCTTGAACTATGACCTCTTATAGGCAAGAGGCCTGCTTCTCGGTTGACTGTTTTTATGGCTTCATGGAGGAGTGTGTTTGGCGATCAAACGGTAAAGCTTTCCACTGAACAAGATAGAATTTACAGCAAGTTGCTACAGAAATGGATTTCACACTCTTATTTCAGACATACTGAAGTCATCTTCCAAGAGAACTCTTGCTACATATATTAAAATGATCTGATTAGGAAGTTCTGCTACCTTCAATCACAAATGCCAAAGATATGATTGGCTACAAAGCTATGCATAGGAAGTGCACATGCACAGCTAGCCAGGTAGCTAGCGTTTCACATCCTGGCAGTGGAAGTGGGGTAGGATGGTGTGCTGGGATTATATGATCGAATGGGAAAAGTGATCTGCTTTTAAATAAAACAGATAGTTTACTGTGTGATTTGCCGTGTGATACCCCTGAGAAGAGGAGCTCTCACTGCTGCAGGGGAGGGAGGCTGCACAGGGCAAGCAGATGAGCCGGCAAACTGGTGAAGGTTACTGGAGGTCAGCGATTCACACTATAACAGATCAAATCACTTGAGGACAAATCATTTAAAAGGCACCACAAAAAGACCGCTTTTAAAATTTGATTTTGCACGCAGGTTATCTACTTTGTTTTTATAAGCAGAAGTAGGAAGGGGTATACTTTCCAGTCCCACTGGCAGGTGTGGTGGTGTGAATGGTTAATGGTTGCTGTATAGTGCTTAAGGAAATGATGGACTGATGCCATAATGTATGTTATTACAGTACAGCTGTGCTTCTTGCTATGACAAGTCACATTATCTGCCCTGAGAAAGGTTTTTGGGAGAAGTAGTTTGAAGCATGGCAGGTATTTAACATCTAGACAAGGTGAGTTAATCTAGAAGCCCAAATTTAGTTAAACATCACCTGAATGAGTGCAACTGCTAACCGACAAACTCTAAAAGTCATCCTCTGTCCAATTAAAAGTGTAAATTGCAAAAAAATGTCTCGGATCTAATTCTACTCATTCTTTTGTTTCTATTTTGTCAATTGCCCTCATAATTTGATTCTGACATATCCAAATAGAGTCTAACTTACAACTGATGCCCAGCACACTTCATTCCACTGCAACGTGGTAGCTTACTTTATTTATGCTGCAGCTTGTGGTTACTCAGGAATTCTGTGTTTCTTATTTCTCATTTTCCCATCACTCTTGACACTTTGCCTCTCTTTCTCAGCTTTGCTTTTTTTTCTTCCACTCCAATTATAGGGTGCATAATGCATGTAAAGCGTATGTGTGTGTGTGTATGTGTGTGTGTGTACACATGCCTGCCTGCACACATGTAAAATGTAGGATGGGACTAATCCCGGGGTGGCAGGAGCGCAGGGGGAGCCAGCACATGTGCAAATCTTTCAACTGCGGTTTGCAATGTTTAGTCTTGCTTCGTCAGCACTTCTTGAACCTGGTCCAGAAAAGCTTTCAAATCGCCCATAATTCTAGACTCCTTCTGCATCCTGAAGCACAATCGCCCTCTGCCCATGGACTTCCCCATCACAAGACGAAAACGTAACCAAGTGAACATAACAAAATCACCTTCATAATGCGATGTTGATTTCGTCAGGAGGTAAAGAAGAAGCCCCTTTTGGACTCCCAGGTTCTTGCACTGCGGGGACTTTCCAAATATCACTCATGATCTTTCATCACAAGGCAGGTTGGCACCACCAGACTCAGGTATCACTTGCTTTTCATCCCAATTTATTTCCCGCCTCCCTCTCTCTTGTCCCAAGTTCTCCTCTGAAATATCTCCAGGGCAGCTGATTTGACTGGCAAAACAAGCCACATTTTGGCAGGAAGGTTGGGGGGGATTCCCCTACATTTTTGGACTACGGTTTATCTCTGGCGTCCCTGTCAAAATACAAGCCACAGTCATGTAATAACATCAATTATCAGCATCTGAGAGGATGGGAAGGTGGATGCAAGTCACATGCTGGTTTAATAAGACAACTTACATTTAGCTATACGAGCTAACTTCTGTGAACTTGCATCATTGTCTATCTGTTGTTTGCTTCATGCTCTCCATTGTATTCAATTTCAGACACAAGCAGTTAAATTATCAGCACAGGGGCAGCCTCTTTCTTTGTTTGTTTTGTGTTTACTTAGACATCTACATGTGTGTATAACGGACATAAAGGGCACACTTCTTTCTCTGGCCCTCACTCTCATTGTGATCTCTGCACCTCCAGCTATAATAAACACTCGGTTGCAAAACACAGGACAACTGCTCGACACAGTAATAACTTTGCATCTGTCGAGCAACAGATGCAAAGCGGTCTGGTCACCCTGGTCCTCGGATCATAACAACAGCTGAGGCTCAACCACTTTCCTCACAGCAACCTCCGTGTCATGAGCAGCAACATAATCTCAGATATAGTCCCTCCAAAGCTCTCGTCTAACTGTTAAAACATGTTTGTTCAGCCTTTCAACTTTGTATTATCCTTTCTAACTACGCTTCCACCTGAAAATGATTTAAACATCCATTTAACGATGATCTAAAACATATTAGAATTAAACATTGCTCATCTCCATTCACAGATTGCTCATTATTCAAACCCACTCAACCCATTGAACAATATAAAGGAAGTAGAAACAGGGCCTCTTGTAACAGCTAAACACACAACACCCAGTGTATCTCGCCCACCTCCTGCACACACAAACACACTTCCTCTCTCTGCGCATGGGCGAACTTGGAATCAAACAGAAGAAATGATCTATTTACAGTTCAAGGTGGGGAATGTGTGCGTTATCTTTACTTTCTCCTGGAAAACACAAGACCCACAGGTGATTAAAGCTGCTCTGGAAGAGAAGATGACCCCGAAAGAAAAGGTCAAGATTCACCTGTTCTTTGGTTACCACAGAAACAACTGAGAAACATAACACTGTTTTACACATGACGTGAAGCTCTAAATAGTTTTTGCTGTAAATTTGTGGATTTTGTACTAACAGAAAAAAAAAAACGTCACACATGATATGATGTGTTGTATAATATTGACGATACGTGTGTTTCCATAAAGAGGTGTTGTCAGAAAGGCTGTGGGAACACATGAAGGAGTTCACCAGGAGATGGAGCTGCAGCACTTTAAATCCATTCATGTTTTATTCTGGTATCTGTTGCTCCACCAAGTGTTCAGAAGAACACATTACACACGTTAACTAACCAAACGATGCCTTTTTACCTCATTACCATCTCTGCATGGAAATAGTATCGTTTATTAATATACGTTCACATTCAGCTTGACATCAACACACTGGTGACTCTTAATACAGTGCACACATCCTGAGGTTTGAGAAAGCAACAAATCAAAAACTAACTGCATGAGTATTTATATTCAGCACATTGGCAGCAGAGATATTAAAACGGAATTCTATATCTTATGAATAAGCAAGCATGCACGTTGTTTATTTGAACAAAGTACCAAATTAAGATGCTTAAGAACTGACAATAATTCATTTTCACTGCGTAATAATCAAACTCTATGTACGGCAAAAAATGTTAAATCAAATTGGCCCCAAGACAGAATGAAGATAAGATGTTGTTTTGTCGGTACATTGGAATAAAATGCAACTCTTTATTAGTTACACTTGCCAAGCAAATATGGAATACATTAATTTCCTGTACAATGATGCTCATTAAACTCTTGTCCAAACAAACTTCTTCCACTATGAGCCACTGTGGAACCTGGCAACTCATCCTGTTTGCACGTTGTTATTTACCTGAGAGCAACATAATGGAAAGTTTTATTCTAAGAGACAATCCAAGTTAATCAGAATCAGAAAGATTTATTGCCAGGTATGTTTTACATACGAGGAATTTGTCTTGGCAGGTGGTGCATAAATTAGACAACATGTGAATGAAATAAATGAAAATATAAACACTGAAGGCCTCAACACCAATGCCGGATTGTGGTAGAAATGAACTTTTATAAACAAACTATGCTGCCGGCTGATAGCACTTCCTTTTCCCATGGGATCATATACTGCCTCTGCATTTGGAAAAGTCTGTTAATTTGGTTTGATTGTGTAGAGTCAGACCTGGAGATAATAGAATCACGGCACTATTATGGGTATACATGGCAGTCAGAGGGCACGCTAGATATATTGTAATAGTTCAATAATACACAGTAAGTAAATTAGGCAATTGTGTTACTATTTTACTTTTACAACAAAGGCTTAATGTAAATGATCTTAAATCAGAATAAAATCTATTCACACCATACTGTTTAGAAAAATATCCTCCAGAGCTTTGATTGATGCTTTAACCAGGCAGGATTGCTTCACAAGATGCAGCCACTTCAATGTAATAAAGATCACCTCTAACCTAGTCCTTGATGTATTAACATTTACTCAGCAGTCAGTCCTAAAGCATTCATAAATATTGATGTGTGTCAAATGTAGGCATGATTAAAAAAACAACAATCAGACGAGCTAATCATGACAAAAAGAAAAAAAATGATTTGAACTGTGTATTATTGTATTGTGGATGTAATCTAATAATGTCTGCTGCCTTTCTTTAGAAATCGTCCACCTTTCCTGTTTCTGTCTTTTAGGCATCACTGAAGATGGCCTTTCCGTTTTTGCTTTTGAATACATTATTACAATAACTGAAACATATAGAAATTCAAAAAGAAATGGAAAAAAATTAAGACTAAATTAACCAGGTTATAGTTGCTTTTCAATCTATATGCTCCAATTGAAAAGTATTGAAGATTGTACATATTGCCATCTTAAATTAGGTTATTTGTCCCCACTATTTCAGTTTCATCATTGTTTTTTTTTTTCTCAGAAAAATATTATAGCTATTGATTGTGTCTTTATGCATCAGCTGACACTACCCTTTAACAAATAACTCATTTCCACAAAGCCACTAGATGGCACATTAATGCTGCTGAGAAATTACGTTTTTTTTTGCCAATTGCACCCAAACCACTGTCAGACAAAGCCTCAGCAAAATATCAACCACATTGAATTTTTTTCCGGCCCAAAAACTGAAATATTACTTCTGGATTAAACAATACTTGCTTGGTATATGCAGGTGCATCTGCTCGAGCAGAGCCCCTCTGTTGAGCAACTAGAGGCGTCCAAGGTCTAGAAAGTAAGTTAGGGCATTTTTGCTCACAGCAGACCTAAACCTACAGTTCACGAAATCTGCACTAAATGAACTATACAAATATATAAGTTTTCTGAATCAAAGTCAAACTTTGCAGAGATACTATTAACACATCGTGCTATCTTGTATTTGAAAAAAAAGTGATGATGTGTAAGAAGAAGAAATACATCCTGGAATATTTCTTTTCTTCTTTCCTGTGTTCTATCATCAACTGATAAACCAGTAACACAT
The DNA here is from genome assembly GCF_023055335.1 of Clinocottus analis. Classification (NCBI taxonomy): domain Eukaryota; kingdom Metazoa; phylum Chordata; class Actinopteri; order Perciformes; family Cottidae; genus Clinocottus; species Clinocottus analis. Next base: position 9,803,519 of record NW_027175887.1, on the reverse strand, counting down.
AAACTGCTATATGAACCTCTTAAAGGGTATCAAAAGTGTTTTCTGTATATTATACCTCTTGAACTTATTCAAATAACAGTTAAGGAGATATTCTGTATTTAGTATGGGTATGCAAACCATTCAGAGTTTTTGAGGAAAATGGCTTGGACTCAAGTGGGGCTAAACAAGATAATGTTGAATTCATGTTTCGGGAGGTAAGGGTACCAGTTGAAGACACTGGCCAAATCCCAATGTCATCCCTAAACCCTCAAACCCACAAACCTCAGGGGCTTACTGATGTCACCTGGTAAATCGTTGAGTGTGAGAAGCTGTGACGGCTTGAAATAGCGTCGACACGAATGGGACGGCACTTTGTCTCGACATATTGTGGTCATGACAACATTAAAAAAATATTGTCTAATTGTACGTATTCATTTTATACTTTGAACTCCCTGATTTGAACGTCTTCAGGCTCTTTTCCTCACGAAATGAGACGTCATTTTAAATAATGTATTTCAAGCTTTCATAACAAAACCAAATGTTTGATGAATAAATCTGTGTGTGTGTGTGTGTGTGTGTGTATAAATGTGTATTTATATATGTATACATACATACACTTTATACAACATCGTCTCCCAGCTATGCTAATGTGGCCCTCAGAAAATGTGCAGAAGATACCAAAGAACAGCTCAGCCAGGAAACAGTGGACAAGGTGCCACATTGCTCCGATGTTGATGTTTGTCTTGCGTCAGTGGGTATAGAGGAGGAAGCTGTATCTCGTCATCGTGACCGCGGTTGCATCTGTGCAAAAGGTAGATTCCTGCTTGCAAAATAGAAAAGCGACAGATGTGATGTTCTGGCAGCAATAGAGCTAAGGGTGTGAGAAGGTTGGGCGTAGACTGCGCAGTGATTACTCAATGTGGAATGATGCAATCTATCTGATAGAAGAAGGAATTCTGTCAAATGTTTGCTCCATCTATGCTCCTTGAGGAGTCTTGTTGTGTTGTCTGCTAAAGAAAATCTGAAAGTATCTTTTCAGGAGAGCACTCAGCTGGCCAGACTGCCAAGACTTTGATTTTCACTGGCTAAATTCACATAAATGACAGTTAAGATCATTATGACTGGGTCTAGGAGGTGGTTCTCTCTGGCCTTATTGACTTATGACTGAAAGAAGACAATGCATAGAAAATATATTTGATTGTTTGTCTTTGGATTGCTTTTATGATCTTTATTATAATGTCGTATATGCTATAATAAGTTGATCATTTTATCCGATATTTTTCTACAATTTAATTGAGGGCAAAGCGTCGCAGTTTGCACCATAACATTAACATCACTATTTAATTATTTTAAATGATCTTAAATCAGAACACAATCACTTTATAGAGGATGCTTTTCCGTCTACTGCATGGAAAAGCATCCTCTGTGATTAATATTGGAAAAGGCAAGATTGCTTCACAACATTCCTCAACTTCAATGTAACAAGGATTTCCTCTGTCGATCCTCTGATAGATTCACTGCTGTTGCAGCAGTTAGTCCTAATGCATGCTTTAATATTGATGTGTGCCAAATATAGACATGAATCCAAATACATCAATCCAATCAGTCCATATCACATTAATAAGATAACAGAGATTTAATTTTCACATTTGTGGACATATTTTATTAACGCCATTTCAGGCAAGGAACTTAATGAAGCCAGATATGTTTGCCACAGTGAGAGAGGCGTGTTTGCTGAGTCACAAGTGCAGCTCATAATGTGGTTGCTCCTAGTAATGGGCCGGCGATGCGGAGCAGATGGTTGTTATTACTGTAATCAGTGGGCTGAGGAGAGCTGCAGAAATGAACTGAGAATTAACAAGATTCTGTACGCATATATACTCACAGGCCTAACCTGGGCCTTATTCCTCGTACTCGGTTCAACAAAGTTGATCACATGTCCTATCCTCCAGCTGAGATGATTGACATCAGGCTAATTCGTTTCATCAAAGGCTGATGCGTCCTCAAACGTTCAAACCAGACGTCAGATATACTTATAAGGATACATATAATGTATGTATTGTATACTATATGTTTATATGTGTAGATTATCATATAACTAGAAGTTTAAATGTGTGCATGGGCGGATGAGTATGCATGTATTATTCATAATCAGAAATTCAATCAATCGAAGCAGGGCAAATAAATTATGTGTGATTCTCTCTTATTCTTCTTATCATTAGTCCATCTTAATCATGTTCTACAATAATGATATGCATGGTGTACTAATGCCACTGTTATAATTATGAGTGCGTTCAACACATTCAGCACAGGAATACGCTCAGATCAGCAACACACTGCATGCTGTTTTAGTCTAATACTGAATGAAACTCGTTTTTTATAAATATTATTCATAAATAATAAACTGATTATACTGTCAGTGTAACAACTTCATTCACGCTGGCGACATTCTGTATATTCACACAACTCCCATTCTCACGGGCTCCAGGTGGTTATACTGTTCTGTTTCTCGTTGCCTAGCTAACTCGGTGATGCACTATACCCCCTAACACGTTGAGGCTCACATTCAACTTGCAAAACTCCGACATACATCGCTTTTACCCCACCTGAAAGCACAAGAATACACTCAGATAAGCAACCCACTGCAAGCGGCAGGCTATTTTAGTCCACTACTGAATGACACAAGCGTAACATTTTCCCTCCTTTCTTCCCAAAGGACCCCTGTGCTGACCCAAGTGGCTGCCTGAGCCTTAATCATCGTAACCAAGCATTAACCTCTCAAACCACTCCAACCTCCCTTGCAGATTATTACAAGCCAGGTGAACAAACAAAACAATTAACAATCAATAAACATTTAAACAAATGAGAATATGTCTAGTTTGCATTATCGTGTCCATTGTTAATGTGGGCCCCACACTGTACTATAATTAGGTTAAAGGGGTATTTATTGTGAGCACGTTATATTAATCTCCCAACTGCACTGTACACAAATACATGAAGCTGATCAGCTGGTATGAATCCGAACAGTGTGTGTTCTGACTGTTAATGTCGAAGAAAAGAAGAGCTCAGGAGGGAGGAAGAAGAGATGGAAGAGAAGCGGAGAGGAGAGGACGAAATGGGAGGACAAAGCATTAGGGCTTCATTCAGCACTCTACCCTGAAATCAATGTTTAGCCACAGCTTGCATCCCTGTTGTCCCTGCTGTCATGGAGACAAGCACAGGATGATTGAAGATAAAAATTATGATCTGGAAAAACTAAAACATCCAGATGAACAATGCGAGGAAGATTTCAAATTACTTATATAGGCTAAAAATACTTTTTCCACAATGTATCTTTCTTTGAAGCCGATAATAACTTCTATTAGTATACTTAGTATACTGTGTTATACACATATTCTAAAATTGCTCAATGAATGAGTCACTGTGTTAAGCCTCAGTTATACTTTCAGAAAGCAGAGTTCCCTATTTTCCAACTAAAATGTTGGATTTCCAAGTAAAAACAAAAACGCACAGAACCCACAGACACTCACAGATGCGGCAAGCATAAATCCGGCTTTACAAGCCTCAGGTTTCTTAAGGCCAGATGTAATGTCACATTACCAAAACAAAAATAAAAGCCTCAGGGTGCAAGGGTCTGGATTTCTGGAGTTTCGGTGTTATCAGCCGATACACGAGGCAAGACATCCTTACTTGTGCACATTTGCGAGCTCCATTTAAACCAATACAAATATAACTCCTTGTCAGACGAAAGTCTATATGTGCTCCAAGATTGCATTTCAGCCAATACATTGCTCTTTTGCTCTCCACACGGACTGTTTATCTGCATTCAACCAAAGCCTGCTCTTATGTGATTGGTATATGCTCTGACCACAAATAGAAACCAGAAGACTTCCGATACCATATTATTGTCCTTTTGCCCACAGATTCAGCATACAAAATGTATACTGACCATTAACTAACTACAATAAATCATTTTTTGAATGGAGCCTCTTAAGACCAGATGGGTTTAGGGGTTAATCATATTGGTGACTCAAGTCACAGTTATGGCCATACCAATCAATATGATACTTTCAGAGTTGGAAGTGGGGCTTTCATTGCCAGGAAACCAGATGACTTAAAACGCTGTTATGTTCTATAAAGATATCAATATAGAGGGTGATTTGATCGTGTTTTGTTCCCCGATTAAAGTCCAGAGGATGAGGGGAGTGTTAGTGTAAATACACAAAGGGAAAAAGGGTCACGAGCAACAGATGAATAAACAACATGGTAATTTATATCAACAATAAACTGAAATGCTCACAATGCAACAATTGAAAACAACTTTCTAAAAAGAAAAGCATCACTGATTAACAGCAGTAAAAGTTTAACTCAAAAGACCACAATTTAAAACAAACTACCTGGTCAAACAGAGGAGATCATCACAATCAACACACACTGCTTTCTTAATATCAAATGACGTTCATGTCTCCAATGTTTCACACACACACAACAGTTGTTTTTTTCAAAAAATAAATTATTCCTATTTATGCGTTTTAAAAAAAAATCTTAATCACCATGAATGAGCTGACACTACCCTTTTTATGTCTTATCTGAAGAGGGAGCATCAAAACAGCTCAACAAACCACACATATGTATACCTTTACAATACATTTACTCTGGAACTTGGGGTATTTATTTATAATAACTTAGTAATCAGTAAATTGCCTTAAAGGCCAGATATTTTATATATGACAAACAGAACATCTAATCAGAAAGTTTCAAGAAACATCTCAATTTTGCTTTTTTCTCCTGATGATTATTGCGTGCGTCAGGCTGTACATAGGTACACTATTCAATCAGGAGGACTTAACAAGGAGCAAAGGGTCACAACAACATAACACGATACTCAACATTACCATTGAGTGCATTTAGTGGAATCAACTTGTGTACATTTTGCTGAGCATAGCATTCAGTTTAGTTTTAAACTCTGAACTCACATCGAAGGTTTTTTGTCGGGGTTAACAAGGTTTGCAGTCACCTCCACACACTATTCTGAAACAAGGAGCCCTCGAGTGAAAAGACAACTATGTCGCACATTAGTCCCTCTTGTAACATTGTGCTGTTTCCACATCGCTGCTAAAATCACTGATGCATCCTTTCTGCCCTTTTCTATTTAGTTTTCTCAAATGGAGGGCACATGTTAGAGAGAGATGAGTCAGCTTGTATGTTGTTGTTGTTGTTGTTTTTTTCCTCTTCAAACACAGGAAACATTTAGAGTTCCACTTGAGCAGATTTATCAGTCTTGGTTGACGCTTTGGTGATAAGAGGGATTCACAAACATTTGATGCTCAAAGGACGTACCAGCAAAACCAGAAACAGCTGAATGCGAGGCCGTGCATTGACCGGGCCCAAAGACAGAATTAACTTCATTCTGCCGACCTTGCTTGGAAGCTCAACTTCATTTTGAATTCTACAAACCTGTGAAGCTTTGTGACTGCATCTTGCGAGTTGCACCACTATTCTGGTGACACAATCTGTCCACAGACATGTACCTGGACTCCAGGTGAAAGGTTAAAACAATACCAACGTTGTTGTTGTTGCAGCTGGTGATAAGCTGCTGGACTGTTTATCAACCGTATGTGTCTGTTCGGCATGTCTGGATTTGTTCACATAAATACTCACAATTCTTTGTTTCGTTTGTACATGTACATTTTTTATTCTTAAAGCTTATTCTAATATTGTTTATTTAGTTGTTGTACTTTGTCCTGAAAAGTTGAGAAAGCTCCTCAATAATTCAAAGTCATCCATATTTTTTATATTAGTTTCATATATTTTCAGTGGTCAATTTACAATTGAGTGAACTTGGTCATGGGCTACTGTGTGTAAAGGTGCGAGAGACAACACTGTTCTGCCAGTCACATCACTACGACTTAGATATATATTCCTAGAGAATGTTTTCTTCTAGACTAACACATTTCTATGAGGACTTGATACCTGCAACATCTCTGAATTAAAACCCTCAATCACGATGAGAGGGCTGTCTTTGGTTCAGCGCCGAGAGGACACAGACAGCAGACAGCCTTCTTTTAACTGAAACACAGTCAACAGTTGACTGATCACAGCTGACAGTGCTCTTGACTGATCTCAAAAGAATGTTTTCTTCAATGAAAAGTCCTTTTAATTCAAATATAAGCAATTGTATTAAATTATTGTTGAACTCTGAAACAGGTCTCTCCTGGTTGGAAGAGCATTGGCAGACTTTTTGGGGAAAATCTGGTCTGATTAGGAGAGACGGCATTTATCCCACTTTGGATGGAGCGGATCATATTTTTGCGAATATGATGTACAACTCAAACGGCAGTGAGCATAACGGTTGGAGAGGTGGAGCCACTGCCAAATAAGGCCACCAGGGCGAGGAAGGCCTCCACATACTTTTTGATCTGCTGAAGGAACTATCGCATGGCAAGACACCTTGTAATGCCCAAGCACATCCGAAACGACTCTTTTAAGAGCCAATGTTAAATATGGATATAACGGTTACCGTTTTTTTCCAAAAAATTGTGCTTCTTGCGATGGCTGCCATTTTGTAAAGACCAGCAAAGTTAAGTTGGCAAGACCACACAAGTTTTTCTAGTTAGCCTGGATGAAAATCAAAATCTTTTAAAGTTGGTGTTGAGCAGCATCGCCTCCTAAATTGCATTGGAGTTTATTTGTGCATGTCTGGGATTTTGTTTAGTTGCCTCTGTGTGCATATTTACGATCCATCCCTCATTTCCAATCTCAATTAAATGAGGCGGGTTTGATATAGTCAGATTCGGCCAAAAGCGTTAATGCTTATGTATTTCACATCATCCAGTGAAACATCAGGAGAATGAATTTGCTCATTAGAGTTATATGTACTGCAGATAATCTTCCTAAGCACCTACTTATGCAAATGTATTGGATTGGTATGTGGATCAGAAGTCACACATAAAACAAATCCTGTGTGCCTTTTCATTTGGCCCTACTCCCACTAAGTTTCATAGTATTCTATTTGCAGTACACATTTTTCACATTTTTCTTCAATGCCTGTGTTGATCTGAAAGCATTTTAATGAGAGTGTGGCTGTCATTGACATATATACATGCGTCATAATAAGCAGACACATGTCTTGTGGTTTATCACAATTCACACTATAATGCACTATATACTCAAATAAACATCTTGATAATTTAAGAGACAATGACGGAATACAATGTCTGTATGTGATGAAATCCGCTTTATTATTTGATTGCTAATTTTTGTTTTTGAATCATTAAGCTGCAGGGATTGTGTTTTCGAGTGCATGTGTGTGACCTATCAACAATAACCAACGAGTGTGTTAGTGTGTGTAACTTGAAGCACCAGGCTTAGCTTCATCTGTTCCTCAACTCAACGGTTGTTCTGCTCAGCCATGTAATAAAGGTACAAGTGATTCAGCTCGTGTATATGATTAGCATATGACAACGTACTTTTTGAATAACCTTTAAAAAAAACCCACACAAACAGCTTTACTTTGTTCACGTGATCTTTGTTGAGTTGGACAAACTGTTCATGTGTGCAAATTCCTAAGTCCATGATGGACAAACATTCTTAGAAAGCTAGTTCCTCAGAAATAGTCTGAACTCTCAGGAAAATGTACTTAACGGAATAGCTCTTTTATTTAAATGAATGGAAATTATAAAGTGTCACATAACTGAGAGTACATCTATTTAGGTATTAATTCTTATAATGTCCAAAAAGCATAAGAAATGACGCTTGAAGCAAATTCTACCACACTTGGTTTCTCCATCACCTCCAGAGCTCCATCTGTTGCTTACTTGATGGGATCTGGGCAAACTCTTTGCAATATACAGGAAAGAAAGAAACACATGTTTTTGTCTTGTCTTTTATTGAAGACAAGGCACATGCACAGACATATACATGTGTCATCATAATGGATTAATACATTTAATATGCCCAAAAACACATTAAGTACTAAGTTACAAAAAATCGAGATAGAGGACGGTCTTGAGAGATATGCATGTTATACTGTTTAGACATCATGGAGTCTTCAGCTGTATATTCTCCAAACAATATGTTATTACAAAGCAATTCAACAATATAGTTGAATACATTTAACCTCAATAAAAATACAAGCGCATTTGTTATCTTATATTTAGATGTCTTTAGCAAAGATAAACATGCAAAGAGAGACATAAAAAGGTGTAAGTATATCTTCATACATTATTTAATAAATATTGTATTTGTATTTATTTTTATTTCATGTATAGCCTGACAGTTGTGTTTAACTGTATGCAGCAATATACTTGATATCTGACAAATAACAGAGATTATAGAATCTTGTTAACCAAACTTGACGACTAATTTCCTTTTCATTACATTAACAATTTGTGGAATTACGTTCAGTGCAATCTTAGTATATCGGATGTTCTGATTATTCTAAGAATGACTTCCCACTACACGGAAATTGTCCCTTTAGTATTTTAATCCTGTGGAAGAAGTTGTCTGAAGGATTTCACTGTCGGCAGGATCAGCAGAATTTTATTTTGATCAGAAAGCTTCTACAACTTCCTCAGGGTGGTGACTGAAAGGCAAGATGAGCAACATTTGGAGTACAACAAAGTAAGCCATGGCATGTCCACACGGTCAAATAATAAATAATAATAATACTAAATAAAAAACAAGCATTTGTATTTTACTTCCAGTTCTTTTATTTGTAAAGGGTATGATTAGAGGAGTGCAGTACATTTCCAAAGAAAACCAAATGACTCTTTTTACATAAGTGTAACTATTATTAATATAATAGTTAAAAGGAATTGAATGATGCCTGAAGCCCAAGGCTCACACTTCACTATATGATTAAGATTAAAGAAGAAAAAAAGATTATATATATATATATATATATATATATATATATTTATATATATATATATATATAACAAATAAAGGCCAACTGTGGGTGGAACAATAGTGGTGTATTTTCTAAAATGAGCTGTTTTTCTATTCCATGCCACCCATCACTAACTCATCTACACTTCAACAGGATTAGCCAACAGGAGTAGCATGTTCTCTTACATAGACGTAAGGTTTTTATCATCAAACTCCCATCTTCTCCATAATGTGAATGACAGAAACATCGTTGTTCAAGATGTTACCTGTCCTTGCATATTACTGATGCATGGGCTTAAAAGAGGTCTGGCTGTGCAGTCTGGGGAGGTGGGTGTAGAGATGACATTTTTCCTTTTTGTCTAAATAATGGAAAAAGGAACAAGAACAGTATGTATGTCTGTGTCTATGTGCGTACGTGTCTATGTGTGTGTGTGTGTGTGGGTGGGGGTGGGTGAGGGTGGGGCGGGGGGATCTCCTTGGCTGTTCGGAGATAGAAAAAAGTCATTTGGAAATAGGACTCTGCAAGGTGTGAAGATGTGCACAACAAAAGTGCATGCACACAAACAGGTCAGGATGTGTTTGGCCTGCTGAGTCGGCAGAGAGAACAGCTTGTCCAGTGTGTGTGTGTGTGTGTGTGTGTGTGTGTGTGTGTGTCAGGTCTAGCAGTCCTTTCCTCCTAACCTTTTCCAAGGCAGCTTCTACTTTTGGTCCAGCCCGTGCTAATGCCTCGGATAATGTTCTGCTCTTTTAATTGTGCTTTGGCTGCGATGGCCTTATCATGAAGGTCCTGTGATACTGCACTTTATTACTCGTGCTCTTGAGAGAACATATTGTTATGTTCAGGGTGATTGTCATTTTCTTTGGATTGTTCTGTCTCTATTGCACTCAGCTACGAAAAGAGACAAATTGGTTTAAACTGTTTCATTATATGCGAGCATTATAGTGGCACAGAGAGTGAGAACGATCTGTTCCTGATTGGTCTGGATAAACAGTTTAATGTGTAGATAAAGTAGTTCATGCATTAAAGGAGTTCAAGTTTGTTTCTTCACACTTCTCTTCAACTTTGAACATCACATGCAAGCAGTCACACAGATATACAGTGAGGCATGTCCCTAATAACATCCAGTCGCTACTGAATTGTTCCTCACAGTAACTTAAGCTTCTGTTACAAACAGCAGTAAATTGGCGAGAGAATAAAATAAGCAAAAAAGTAGAATTCTCCTCTCGTGTAATAGCTACACATTATATTGTCTTGTCTCATTATAAAATAGACACCTTTACTCTATTGCAGATTGTCTCTCTACTCCAGGATACTTCCCACTAAAGAGCTTGAGGGAGCGGCTGTGACTTTTATTACAGGTAGTCCAGTTACATTTGTGTAAACAATACACACAATCGTGAGATTTATGCCTGATTAAAACAGTTTTCAGTTAGTTTAAATGTTCCACCTCTGATAAAAAAAATCCCACAGGTTCTGTCTCATGCACCATGTACCATATCAGTATAGAGCAGGTAGAAACGTTTTCTTGAAACGTTATAACTTTATTCTTAATAAATTACAATTGCATTCTCTTTATTAGATACAATATTATCCCTCAAAATATTACAAGGTTATTCTTGACTTTTCAGAGGACACTTGTGTTCTGAGTGTGCAGAAAGTTTGAACGTGTTATAAAAGTGTTTGCACCACCTGCTCACCTCTGCGTCCATTCTCACATCACAGAAAATATAAATTAAAATGAATGAATTCTTAACATGAATATACCTACATTATACAATATTTTGACTAAGCAAGGGAAACAGCCAGTTTGACGCCATATTGAGTTTATGTTTTACATACTCAATGCTCCTTACCATAGGATCAGCCATATAACCATGCACGCATAATACACGTAAAAGTGTCAACAAGGTGACCACGCTCAACGTCGTAATGGAACACTGAATTATTCAAAATGTACCATCTGCCTGACATCACCTGGCTGCTTGTCGCTGGCTGTATTCAGTGTGCTTGCGACAAAAGGTGAACCTGGTGTAATTTTGCATCGCATATGGTGAGAAAAAGGTTTCCCTTCAATAACATCTTTTCTATTTAAGAAAGTTCCAATTGTAAGGAAAGTAGGGCATGGAAAGGAAGTTCAGTGAGAGGTTGAACAAAAACATAAAAAGACAAAAACATAAAAAGAAAAGAACGTCTTTCTCCTCAATATGTTATACGATGAATGACTTTTAAAGAGTATTGTGTCGGTCCATTAAATAAAGCACATTAAAAGATTGACGCACGTGTTTTGTGGGAGTATAAGAAGGTCACCTTGGTGCTAATATGAAACATAAGAAAAGGGTTTGATTATGGGGGTTATAGGACTTCTTTTTTACAACCGACATGATGCACAGGTCACTTCCTGCTGTGTAGGACAGGTCACTTCCTGCTGTGGAGTTCTTTTTAGTGCTACTGAGAGAGTTCAACATTAAAAGGACAAGACACTGTGACATGTGCCCTGAAAGAGATATTGATTTCAGGAAATCTGCTCAGAAAACTGAGTAAAGTGTCCACTAGTAAAGTGATTGAATACCTCATATATTTATTATTGGGAAGATACAAAAAATGTTGAAAGAGGTGACTCATACAGCTTCCATGAAAAAAACCCAACACAAAACCAAGCAAACCTGCACTCTTTATCTGTTTGTCCTTTTCTGTCTCTTCTCAAGACGGTGACTGAAAAGAATCAAAATAAGTTCGACTCATTTTAACGTAGTCAACACACAAAACCGGTCCTGGTCCTTGAGGTGTTGTGCTGGGTTCTTGCTGCATTTAAAGTTATTGTTATATTCCTATCCCTGCACATATTTACATTTTCCCGGGGTCATGAGAGTCAAGAAAACCTGATTTAATCGATCCCTGCATATCTTCATTTCTATTTTTACAATGCAATCCTCTTGGTTGTCCTCGGTGAAACACGATGTAGCAAGCTCCACCCAGCACACGTTGTACTTAGTCGGGCTCAATTAGCAGGTTCCCCGAGGTCAGAGAAACATTAGGTGCACAGGGTTCTTCATTGGGGATGTTGATCACTATCATGCTCCATAAACATGGTTGTCCAAATTAAGATTCGAGGGATAGTCTGAACACGAAAGCTGCCATGACGCAGAGCGAACTGAGATGGCTCATCGGTTCAGGTGAGAGCTCGGGTAAGAGAGTGCACCGAGGTTCAGTATTTGCATGTGTGCATGAGTTTGTACGGTCATGTGTACGTACGCGTGTTGTGTACATCGGCTGTATATGTTTGCGCCACCTGTTCACCCCTGCGTCCATTTTCACATTACAGAACATCAGTTCCTCTATAAGGTCCGTCCCCAGGATCATGGTGGACTCCGAGCCCCTAATGCACACAGAGATGCTCCAACCAATTATAAACAATTAGCTGGGAGCAGGGGCTCCGCAACGTATTGACCCAGTCTGTCATTTGTTCCTCTCGCTGTGTGCTCCTGCTGTTGATAATGACTTCTCGGGGGCCAAAGGTTCCAGTTAGATGATCACCAACAGATTGGAGAGCATGGCCTTGTGTTCCCTCATCTTGTCACGTGGTGAGACATTACTGTCTCGCACCACAGGGACAGGAAATTCTATTTTTGGTTTTGGTGATCTTTTCTTAGCTCATGCTTTGAAAACCCGGCACTCACTATGAGTCTAGATTTGGGACAAAATATTAGCAGAGGAAACTTTTAAATAAACACATCTAGGAGCTTGGTGTGTTAAACTGAAAGAAATCCTGAAATTGCAGTGACTTATCTAACCAGTAACAGCTAGTTCTCATAGACAAATGGTTGAGATATTGCCGTGTGTTTATGTGCAATCACAACCATTACATACTCTTACCTGAATTCACCGAGACAGACTATTTCCTGGAAACTGTCGACTATGTAATTCTCATACGCTATTTCTGAATATGTTTTTTGCACTCAGTCAAACCACAGCAAGCTGAGTACATCTGATCATAGAGTCAACTCTGTCCACAGAAACCACAATAGATTGTATAGTCCCACTATGTCCAGCTAAGAACAGCTTGTTTTTCTATTCTCATATGAGACTGAGGGCAAATAAGAACTTTTCAGTCAGTTTCTGATCTCTGCTTCTCGGTTCATCTCGTCCCTCCCTACAAACTTTTATTCACTTCAGGAACTTGACATGAATGTAATCTCGAAAAAAAAAAAAATTCTCGGATCCTTAGGTGCGTATTTGTTTACAGTTTTTCCTCCCTGATAACTTTTAATTTAGTGTTTGTTTCATCATGTCAAATCATTTTGACATGATTTGACATGAGTTTTAGGATCCTGTCTCGGTTTACTGGGGCACTTCAAAAGAACAGAGTTATTATTCATGCTCTGAGTAACATCTTTACTTTTCCTATTGTGACCACATCCACAAGCATGTTGGGTGTGTCAACCAGAAAGAAAGACACAGCAATCTAATTTAAACATCCTAGCAATTGTTTACACTGTAACATAAGAAGTATGGCAATACTTTTGGGACACTTTGGCACGTATATCCAAAATAGAAACTATGACATTTTATACACAACAACTGAAATTTAACTTAATTAACCCAGACAAACTAGGTCACATGAAATGACTGAACATGAAATATGACTTATTGAATGACATTTGACACGAACCCAGTGGCTGGATGGGGACAAACTAAATTGGATAAGTAATACAGCCTCACTGGAGGCCTTCAACTGCTGGTGGTGTAAAGGTGAAAAGACTGGCTGTGAACAGCGGGAAACAAGCTTTTCTCGCTGTGGACTAATTAGCTGGCAACCAACGCAGCGACGAGGTTCCTTCCGTTTGCATCACCGGCCCTCAGCAGTCACTGACTATCTTTAACAGTGAAAATGCAATGTCTCGCCTAAATTATGGGTGAAATACAGGTTTATCACACTAACCTTGATTTGACAGTAACATATTTTGTTCCAAAGAGAACAAATGAGTCATAATTTCTCTCCAAGGTGAAATTATTCACCCAACTTTTTGATTCCTGTGTTAAATGAGACCAAGGGACTGTAACACACTGAAATGTGCTGGTTTGAAATATAAAAAAAAGGCTTGATTTAAATAAAAATCTTCCATCATTAGAGTCTCGTCATTCATTTGTTACACCAATCACATAAGCAGTGAAGCATGCAGTTTTGTAAAATGACCTGAGACTGCGTCCCCTTCAGCTCTGCACTAGTAAACCCTCCTGAAGGAGCTCAAGAAATCAAGCTAATATTCAGAAGCTTTCACAATGCATTATTTGTATAGTTCAGGAGCAGATTTTGAAGCAGTACGCATGACGAAGAGAATAAGTCAATCATAGTGTGTTGAGAAACACCAGTCACACTTTTTCATGGTGTGTTTTTATTGTAACTCTTTACACTGTGGATAGAATCCAGCTCTCCACTTTTGAACCTCCTGAAGGTTCTACATGTATAGTTGATGTCAGCTACGGTTGAGCACCGCTGATGTCAGAGCATAGAACCCTGATGTCAGAGCATAGAACCATGAGGTCAGAGCATAGAACCATGAGGTCAGACCATAGAACCCTGATGTCAGAGCATAGAACCATGAGGTCACAGCATAGAACCATGAGGTCAGAGCATAGAACCATGAGGTCAGACCATAGAACCATGAGGTCAAAGCATAGAACCATGAGGTCACAGCATAGAACCATGAGGTCAGAGCATAGAACCATGAGGTCAGACCATAGAACCATGAGGTCAGAGCATAGAACCATGAGGTCAGAGCATAGAACCATGAGGTCAGAGCATAGAACCATGAGTACAGAGCATAAAACCCTGAGTACAGAGCATGAGGTCATAGCATAGAACCTTGAGATCAGAGAACTAGAAGAAGAACAAGAAGCCTTCCTTTTGGGAGAAAAATGGGGGGAAATGCTCGGCCCCTTAACAAAAGTCATAACATTTTAGGGTGAAGACTTGGTTATATCATGGGTTAGGAGAAAATGTATTCCATTCTCGAGAAATGAATATAAATCAATATAATGTCTCCAAAGATCTTGTTTATGTGTGAATCCTGAGCCATGTGATATCTTCTTGTTTACATATCCGTTCAAACTCCAAAGTAGGACAAAAATGGTCAAAGCAGCTCCACACAAACTCACACAGACACACACAGATCAGACTTCATTAGGAGGGCTATCTTGCGTCGTAAGCATGCCTGTGCATGCTGCCTGAGTAATTATTCGAAAAGAACGTGCATATATATGCCTTATTAGTCCAACAGTAATGTCCATGCTGTCCACTGAGCGGTGACCCTCCTCACAGTTGGTGGGATTGGCATCACACTGAGTGAGAACGGGCGCTGATTACTCAGCGTAGATGTAAACAAAAACAGAGGAAATGGGTAGTACAGGCCACGTGTTCATGCATAATATTTACAGTGGCTCATCTTGGGTTATACAATCCTGCTTTGCTGATTTGAGTGGCGGCACCCGGAAAGTTTGAGTGCAAAATTAGCAAACTTCTTTGTTAATGAATAATACAACTTGGGGGTCACTATAGAAAAGAGAACACGGGCCAAGTTAAAAAAAAACAAAAAAACGGTTGTTTCTTTTGAAGCCTGTCCTTTACGCAATGTTTTAGTAAAAGGCCTCAGAATTCACTGAGTGACTCAGGACTCAGTTTTCTACTCAACCACTCAGCAGGTCTTTCGTTACAGCAGCAGTTTGATTTTTTTTTAAACATGTACATTTTTAATGTCAATCATGTTTCTTATGGCCTTTTTGGGTGCTATTTCCTCTTTGGTATGTGTGTGTGTGTGTGTGTGTGTGTGTGTGTGTGTGTGTGTGTGCGTGTGTTGTGCTGTGTGGACAGTGTCTATTGTTGTATGAGTTTTTGGAGGCAAATGATGAATGTTTTCCCACTAGGGATTAATTCAGTTTCAATTTATATAAGTATAAAATTTACCCCATATGCCTGTTTAATATAGTGAGTGATGAGTGGGCTTTTAAGAAGAGGTGTGATGCAGCGCCCCTGACGTACCTCCTTGGAGATCTGGGATCAGCTGATGCAGCGTTGGAGGGAGAGCAGTTTGGGTGTCATTTAGGTGTCATCGCAGTCAGCAATTGAGAACCACGCTTACACGTTCCTTAAATTTTAAATAAATACAAAGATGCCGTTAAACCAACGGCATCGATCTAGACTCGTATAGTTCATTACAATTTCACACACAGCCCGGGTGAGACGTTTCATACACCAGCTCATGTACCACCCGGGGAGTTTATTTAATATTTGTTTGGGGTGTGGAAGGGGTGTTGTTGGGGAGATTGCAAATGTTTACAGAACTGCATGGAGGGTGGTACAGCTGATGTTATTATTTTTTTATATTAAAAGTGTGTGTGTGTGTGTGTGTGTGTGTGTGTGTAGATGGAATTAAATATATCAATTCTCATAAAAGACTTGCTACCTTTCTCTCTCTCCTCTTTTCCCCTTCCCTCCCTCTGAAGCTGTTACGTAAAGGGCAGTCGCTCCCTGACGTCTGTAAGGTCAAGCATTTATAAGATCACTCAGTGGTCGTCACGTTTACCAACTTCGATGCTCGGTGAAGTAACACAGATTTGGAATTGACCATTACCTCTGATACAAATCTGAAGAATACTTCATGGAAACAATAAAGCGCCTACGACCAATTTTCCAAAGGTGCTCTTTTGTTGGCTGACTCACAAGGAAACTAGTGAAATGTTATATCTCTGACATACAGCCTTGTGCAACTGGGGAGAAACTCTTAAGTTCATACTTCACATAATAATGAAGTTGAGCAAAGTTCCCACCTTCCAACATCTCAAACATAGGAGAAAGAAACATGCCTCTGTCTTTCTCTATTTAAGTTTAGAAAACGCTTACCTTCACCCATCACTGCCTGCCATTATGAATCCCATTGTAAAGTAAGTATAGTATAATATATTAAGTAAAGTATAGTAAGTATGCAGGACTCTGTTCCCTTATAACACACTTCAGTGCTTTTTTCGACACAGGGTTGTCTCCAACATCACTTTTTCATTAAAAAAATAAAAATAAAAATTGATCGAGCTGCACACATAATAACTAAAGGTACAATTGTTAATCAATTTATTATTTTTCAGTGGAGATTTTTTTCTGAAACATTTTTGGAGAAAGAAATAGCAGATTTGACCAAAAAAAAATAAAAAAGGATTGAAAGTTATTGACACCATTGAATCTGAATCCACCTTTTTATCTGGATAAAACAAAACAAAATATTATTTATTGGGGATATCACATTTGAATATGAATGGGTTCTCTGACTGAGGTTGACTTAATGTAATGTCACTTTTCCGAGTGCTCAGATGGTAGATGATAGTGACAGTAATTAGCCTCTCCTTCTGATTATTTCGTGAAGCGAACATGGATATTGATCAGATTGACATCCTTTCACCTCTGTGAGGTGAGTTCAGGTCTCCGGTCCACATAATCCGATGTGTTTGTCTGTGCATCCACTGCTCTCCAGTCCATTAGCAAAATAACCACCTGTTCAGAAGAATCACAGGCCACACAGGTCAGATAAGAAGAACCCTCTGACCAGCCCTCTGTTCGGTGCATGTGATGTCAACCAATGCCAAATCATTTCTGATAACTCACACAAAGAGAGCGTATATTTCTAATAACCTGTCAGGCTTCATAAGAGTTCCACCACCATCATCTCTCAAAAGGTTAAAATTGATGGATCAAACATGAGATAAAATCGGCGCCCAGAACATTCTCTTAACTAAACCGGTTAGGAACATATAATACAAACACAAAGTGTAACACTGATTGTGCATGGAGGCCTTATAATCACTGTGAGTGATGTTGGGCTTCACATGTTGTATGTTGTCCACGAGGTCGCACGTCATGGATAATAACACAGATTACAGATTGCAGCTTTATCAAAACATACAGGTGGTCAGCAATGCTCTGATTGGCTCTGAAACCTGAAGCCTTTGTACTGGAAACTACAGGATCATGCTTCACTCAACAGTTTGAACAGTCATGGCCCAGCCTGACACGCGACCACGCCGAGTCTCACGCCATGTAAACACAGAAGGACCCCTCCTTCCCTCAGTGTACACGATCAGATCGCCTCTCCTGCACCAGGAAGACTGAATTAATCAAGTTTCATCTCGCCATATGGGCTTCATCTTTCTGAGCGAAACTGGTCAATAGAGATTTTGCAGGGCGAAAAAGATGTTGTTTTCAAACACATTATCTATTTGTGGAATACAAACAAATGTACTTATTAGAATGGTTGTTCCAGTACACATCGCCGACTACACTTGCAGGCTTCATTGCATATATAGTCTATTGATGACTTGCATTTTTGTATTTATATATTTTCCAGCCAGTTGGGGTATTTCAACAAAATGCATGGCAATACATTGTAATGGTAGTCTGCAACATAGCTTACACACTGACGGATCAGATTATTCCACAAATATATTTAAAGAATTAAATAATACTATTAAATTAATTATGATTTTGTCGCCCCACCAACAGGCAAAAATACATCAAATTTTTTAACAGTGATTTGTGCACGTCACCCAATCTTGGGTGACACAAATGGGTTAAAGAGTTATGGCATGCAAGAAGTAACATTGGAATATCAGTAAAACAGTACAATGCTTACCAAATTTATAATATTGTCTATGAAAATTTGTAAATCATTGAAATTAGTAGTGTGGAAACTCTCAACAAAATGAATTGAAGTAAATGGCTGTAATATTTAGATTTTTGTTTGTGGAGAATCTCGAAAATCTTTTTTCACCTGGCCTGCTCAAGTGTTGGAAAAAAATATTCTGGAAAAAAGTAAACCCAGCCGACTTAATTGGCCTTGCTGTCTGTACACATAACTGTGACGTAAGTCAAAAAGAACCCCATGAAGCATGTAAATCCATGTGGATCGACTCATTATCTCCACCAGCACACTCTCAATCCCACGGACATAGCCGGAAAATTAGACTTCTCGCTAACAGATTATGTGTGGTGCATGTTACGCACAGGCGCTTCACATGTGATATGCCATCGCAAGGCACAGGGTGTGATGACTCGGTGCCAAGAATGTTACTGTTCTGTCTGTAATCAGATTTCTAATTATGTGCTTACATATACTGTACGTCACGGCCGTGTCAGTCAGTGTGTTCCTTAGGCCACATTTACACGTTGACAGGTATTTACGGAAACAAATATTTCTGCCCCTCTGTTTTCAAGAATAACGTCGTACACACATGATCGTTTTCCAAAGAGTTTTTGTTTACATGAACCCACATAATAGGCCACCGAGCGCCGTGATCAGTAAGCAAAATGTAAACAGAGGACGCTCATATATGACGTGATGCATTTTTAGTCGCGTACGCTGAGTACCTAAAACTCTGTTTGACCGAGTGCACACACGAAAACATGAAAATGGAGTTTTCATAGATCTCCGCTTTGGCCGGAGTTTTTTAGAAATGATCGTTTTCCGTGATAAAATCTCCGTTTTCGTGTAAATGAAAGGCCAAACCGCATGAATATATATGTGTTTTCCCCTCGTGTAAACGGGGCCTTAGGCTGTTTTTGCTTCAGCCGTGTCTTATTTAATTCATAGACTTGCAAATAATGTCAGAACATAAAATGTAAAACCTAGTAGCAAAAAGACTTGAATAGCTCTCCATGGTCCACTGAGTATTTGGTCTTTATTGTTCTTTACATTTTTTTTCTTTACAAGATTGGGGGAGTTTTTCCTGATCCGATGTGAGGTTCTGGGACAGGGATGTCATGTATACAGATTGAACCCTCCGAGGCAAATCCTGTATTTGTGATTTTGGGCTATACAAAATAACCTGAATTGAATTGAAGATTGGATCCTTCATTAAAAAACATTGCTTTGCTGCGTTTAACTGAAATCTGGTTCAATCCCTTCACAGATTTAGAAGTAAAAAAAAAATCAAAACCATCAGCTGTGAAGCTCGGTTTTACTCACCGTTTATTTTCTGTCCTCTGCACTAATAGATGAAGGCAAACATGGCTGAGAAGGAAATGAGTCTAATGTGTATGATTGGCCGTGGCCGGAGTGGGCTGCAGCTGCAGTGCGTGCTCGGCTTGAGGGCCACGTTGCCAGGACAGTGCCTGTGTCGAGGTTCTGCTCAAAGAACAAGCTGCCAACAGACTGAGGCACTAACAGGTCAAGACTAAAGACCCGAGTCAAGGGGCACACAGAGAAAGAGATTAAAGACACATACTGTGTGTTTGTGCTTTCTAGAACTAACCCTGAGCTGGTCTTAGGGAAGCAGCCATGTATACGTGTCACGGAGGTTCAAGAGAACTAACAGCTGAAACATTGGTCTTTCTCTTTCTCTGACCAAGCAAATAAAGAAACTCTCTAATCTTTCACGATGGAATGAGAACATACATGATATTCCCTCCACCATGTCTTTGTGCAGGCAGTGTAATATGGTCATGCTGTGCTGAACAAGCCTGCACACCGCTGGGACACACTGGCTGGATTACTGACCAACAGCAGAGAGGGTAGCAGCGGTTCACTCCTGGTTACATACACCCGTTGATCAAGCAGGGAACAACCAGGCTTAACCACACCTATCTGATTTCATCCCCAATGCCCTACAGAGGGCTAAAAAAAAGGTCATCTGGCAGGTTTTAGGTTTCACATGAAACCAATGTAAATACCGAGACTTAGGACTATATGTTTTTCTTGGATCTGTTTTGGACATTGTGTAATATATACATATATATATATATATATATATATATATATATATATATATATATATATATATATATATATACATATACATATATATATATATATATACATATATACATATATATATATATATAATATGTTTTCATTAAAGTTTGTAATGTACAGAGCAAAGCTCAGAAATGATAAAACAGCGGGAACAGAGGAATCAATACGAGGCTCATATGGTATAGGTTACATAAATAATTAATTAAATAGTTTATACAGATATTATTATAGATGCTGACACTGTCTTTGGGGCAAAAGTAACACACGAATCACAAACACGATTTTTTCTTTTAAAAGTAATGTTCTCCCTCCACATTGATTCACAGGTGAGAAGATGAGGGAAAGTTGATAAGTGGTTCAGGTGGCAGCGTGAAGGAGCAGAGATTGAGTCACAAACTATCTTTAGACATTCTGCGGGTTACTTTCATTGACACGCAAGAGAAAATCAATACAAATTTGATTGGATGGCTTTCAGGCACGAGTAGTACCCAGCTGTTCTTCAGTTATATGTTTTTTTTCTTCTCTCTAATTTTGTACATTGTTGCTTCCATTCACAATGATCTTAAATTTTCAAACGTTACACGTTTTGAAGAATAAATCCATCAAATATCTTCTTTGATTCAAATTTTAACAAGGACCTGGACAATAGCATTGCCACTGTTTCTAAATGTTTGAAGTACAGTAAATTTGGAAACTAGTGCTTGTTTAGTCTCCTCAACTGGATATTGTTTTAAATCTGATGATATGTGAGAGTTGTCATAGCCTAATTGTGTGGTTTGACGTGTATTTACTGTCGTAACATTGTTTTTGCTGCCCTTTTAGAAATCACTCAGACAAATATGTTAATCCCAAAGAAACATGCAACCTTAAAATATAGGACAATGGAACTTGATTGCATTTTGCTCACATATAAAAACACAAATACAATAGAAGACCGCTGTACATAGAGCCTATGAGAACAACAACCTTTAGACTTCAGATTATACAACATCAAACATAAAGTCAAGCACTGGAGAAAACATACTGGCAGTAAAAGGATTAAAAGCAAACACACACTTGTTCAGCTGCGTATGTGTATGTTGCACCCCCCCCCCCCCCCCCCCCCCCTCTCTCTGAGGGAAAGTCTGTTCACTAATTACAGGTGAATGAGGAAACAGATAAAGCCAGTGGTCACACGCATTTGACTTAATGTGCACGCGCTTCTCTGCGGATAAAGCTAAACAAAGAAAAGGTTGTTTAGGTGCACGCACGAGATGTATTACAACCAACTGGTTGATGCACACACCAAGTACTTGTATGCATACTGTGACTTTTATTTTAACGATTTTTTTAAATGTCATAATCAACAGTTCATTTGTGGTAATTACGCATGAAAATATGGCACCATGTTTTACAAGATTAAGCATTCTATTTGAAAACAAGCTCTCTTTCTCCTTTTCTGTTGATAAGGGGTGGACAGGGCTGACGCACAAAAACTGCCATAGTGACATTATAATATCGAGTCTTGCTCCAGCTCCCCAATATAGTGCGTGACGCATGACGCATTTGGGAGGCGCGGCCTACTTTCCCCATAAATTCCCATCCTGCTCTCCTCGGGCTTCAGAAGAGACAGCGAGGAACGCAGTCTCACATCACTGAAAGGACTTACACCCATCTCCTCCTATAGCACCATCGACCTCAGGGTGCACCTGGTGCAAGCATGATTAAGAAAATGTCCCCTTCCGAGAATGAGTTCGACATTCCGGCCAAGAACTGCCACAGGATGGTGATTCTGGGCTCCACTAAAGTTGGGAAGACAGCCATCATCTCTCGGTTTCTGAACGAGAAAGTTGACGACCAGTACACGCCCACCATCGAGGACTTTCACCGGAAACTCTACGGCATCAGGGGAGACGTTTACCAACTGGACATTTTGGACACTTCTGGAAATCATCCGTTCCCCGCGATGAGGAGGCTTTCAATTCTTACTGGTGAGTTGAGCTTTAAAACGTCACGTGGATACATAATGCAGTTTGAAGAGTGCATGTGCTGCTATTAAACTGTTATTATTTGACATTGAACGCGTCTTTCACTGTGTTTTTCAGGTGATGTGTTCATCTTGGTGTTCAGCCTGGACAGCAGAGAGTCCTTCGAGGAGGTGCAGCGCCTGAAGCGCCAGATTCATGAGTCCAAGTCGTGCTTGCGAAACAAAACCAAGGAGAACGTGGACGTCCCGCTGGTGATCTGCGGCAACAAGTGTGACAAAGACTTTTACCGCGAGGTGCAAGAGGACGAGATTGAGCAGCTGGTCGGTGGAGATGAGCACTGTGCTTACTTTGAAGTCTCAGCAAAGAAGAACACAAACGTGGACCAAATGTTTCAGACTCTCTTTACCATAGCCAAGCTGCCGAACGAAATGTGCCCCGGGCGGCACTGCAAGGTCTCTGTGCAGTACAGCGAGGTTCTGCACAGAAAGTCATTCAAAAGCAAGAAATGCAAAGATGGGAGTGCATATGGTATTGTGGCGCCGTTTGCACGGAGACCCAGCGTGCACAGCGACTTGATGTACATAAAGGAGAAGGCTGTAGGAGGCAGTCAGGCCAAAGAGAAAGGCTGCATCATATGCTGATACAATTCGTTGTGTGCAAACCGATTTTCTGCGACTTTCCAGAGCTGAAGCAGAGCCGTTGTGCATGCAGCGCACAAGAGCCCAAATACTGTACTGCAGCGCTTGAGAGGCACATTGTGATCCAAACTGTGATGAGACATTTACATGGGGCTAGTGGCCCACCTCATAGGCCTGTCCCCGTGAAGTGGTGCAGTAGATGCTGTAAAATCTGCCTCTATAGTAGATTGACGAGGGAAAAAAACGTTTACATTTTGCTATTTTTTTTTTCTCCAAACTTGCTGGACCTTGAATGTTTGTTGCATTACGAACAAATTTGAATATGAATGTGTATTTATTATGTCTACGTCACTTTTGGAAAAAAGAGAAAATAAAATCACTTGTTACTTTCATAGTCTGTCTTCCTCTGCTCTTTTCTTTAACACTAAAGTTACACAAAACACTGACTCTGCAAACTTTATGTAGCACAACCTCTGCGTGGTCACTATACTGGGAAATAGTCTTGATTTCTAATACATGACCAATATCCTATCCTGTAACTTCATACAGATAACTGACATTATGGTCTCTCTAGCATGTGATTCTCTACCTTTTTCAGTAATGGAAAGTATTTTTAGTTGGAAAAAATGTAGTAGTGTGCCATCAGTGTCTAATGTGATTTAGACAATTCAGTTTCTGAACTTATATTTAGGATTTTTGAATGGATGACATTTTTTAAATAAATCTCACGTACGCCCAGGAGTACATGTACCCCCATTTCAGAGCCACTGGTCTATAGGACCATTAAACTCCACACAACATTTCTAGCACTTTCACTCAGTTAAATATTTCACTCATCTGCCACCACCAAATATGTGGATGGGAATTCTAGATTCCACAACTTATTTGATTTTGAATATCCCTAAATCCCTTCTGAAAAGCAACAGGATGATTGATCACTTGTGTAATATAATGTGTAAGACTAGTTGGGAAATCAAAAAAGGCCCTAATCCCAAAGTTAATAATTGATTATTTTAATAAAAAAAACATTGCAAGATATCACAGGAAATGACCAACTAAAAAAAACAACCCTACATTAAATGCATATACTATAAAGCAAGTCCGCATTCTCACAAGACAAAAAACATGATAATGAGTGATATTCAAAAACATTTGGCATTGTGATGATATCGGGGGAAATGTCCATGTTCCTTTAAATGTCCAATTCGTGATCTGCTATGGTGAGGATAACAACAAAACGTCCTTTCTCTTCTTGTACCTCGACTCTCTGTGAGTAATCCAAGCTTCGGTTTTCATGATGCTTTTGGCACGTCAAACATGCACAGACTCTTGTATTTCTGCAGCAGCTGGTTCTTGGTGCGGACCTGCTCCTGCAGGGTCGCGAGCTGCTGCTGCTGCTCCAGCGGACTGCTGTTTACCCCGGGCATGCTGGAGATCTGCTCCCGAGCCTCTTGAATCTTTACCTTCAGCTTGGCCAGCTCTTGGTGGACGTCCTGGCTGTCCTTGTCCATGCTTAAAGAGGAGAAGGTAAATACGGGGGCATGTTATTGCCGTGCGGACGTTATATTGGACATTAGCTAGCTTTTTCTAGTTAGCCCAGCGGTAACAGCTAACGTTGGTTTTAGCTAACGCAACCTCCACAATGACTGTTTACAACAAGCAAAGATGTTTTCCCGGAGCACCGAGTACACACGTGAATGTGCCGGTCACCTTACCATTTGATAATGTCATGAACTACAGGCAGCAAAGAGCAGTCCTCGCTCTCTTTCTCTTGCCTTGGTTGAGACACCGCCATCGCTTTTCCTTCTCCGCGGCGCAGACAGTTGACGTCATTCGCCTTCTGATGACGTCAGGTCATGAAAACATTTGAAGCGGAGGTCATTGCCTCCGCTTCAAATGAGCCTCGCTATCTCAGTTAGGCGCTCATATACATAGCATTTGGGGATGACTTAAGCTTACAATAGTGCTTAACATGACAGAATGATTCATATTGTGTTGATTTTTTTAATTACGGTAATCCCTAAATTCTATACATTTTCTATTTTGTTGCTGGGTCACACATTACGTTAACAGAATAACTATTTATATTAATAAATTGTATTGCTAAGCTGTGCTTGAATGTGTTGATCGCAGAAGATTCACAAACAGCGAAACATATTTCTCTCATATTTCACAACAACAACACGTGGAAAGATGGAAATAGTGCAGTTTCACCCAACTATGTATATTCCCCTTTGCCTAAATTATGGGAGTCATGACACATCCAACCACAAGATTGTAGCCTATGCAGATGAGACACCATGGAGAAATCTTATTTTTTTAAGGGTCCATTGGGTCATAAACCTATACTTTGGAGAGAACTAACATCAATTTATTTTCCAGGAAACCAGTTACCCTGCTGTTTATGAGAAACTGTTCCACAATTAGATTTTCTTTGAAATGAAACCCCTGATAGCCTAGATATTTCCCATGAAATAGGCAGCCGAATCTCTAGTAATACACAAAACAAAGAAACCTAACCTTCGATACTTGGGAATAATGCCACATATCGCTACCTATCAACCTTAAGCGTTTGTACCTAAATTCAACCTTCTAGTATGTCTACAAGTGTGCCACAACACGTGGTGTGCATTTAAAGTGAAACATGGCAACCAGTGTAGCTATTAGTGTGCATGAAGGGCAGAATATGGTCTAATGGACTCCGGGAGTCATACTACATAGATGAATAAAGAGTTTTATTCAGGTCATACATTTCTATTTGGGCACCCATCAACCTTGTTAGACATCACTTCTTTGTGTAGAAATTGTATAATTGTCACAGGATAAAAGGGAAAACCTCACACAATATAAACAGGAAAACATCAGCCTCTTGTATGCAGCTGGTACCGTCCAGATGCATTCTCTTTTTTCAGTGCTCTGCAAATTAAGACATACCCTGGTCCATCATTTTCACAACTTTCATTGACCCTATTTTCTTGTGATATCAGGCCTCAATCCCCCACAGGTCTCAATCGTCTTTGTGCCAGTCGTACGCCTCATTAGCCTGACAACTTGAGTGATTTTGAAATAGGCTCTCTAAGTGTTTGGAGAGGCTGATAAGTCAGAGTGAGTCAATATTGGTAATGACCGTGTGTTAATTGAGTTGCTTATCGCCTGCCTGTCTGCAAATGGAAGGACAATAATTAACAGCATCCCAGCGCCACTTATTTCCTACTGTGCTTATGATGTAGTTGATCTGTAATTCAAAGACTTCATAAACACACTTGCCACCATTGGCATGCATGTAGATTCACAAACGGGTTTTTGGGAAATTTTGAAGACGAATACTAGATCTTTCACAGCCATGCGGCCTCTTTTTTACTTCAACCACATTCCACAAATACATGCTCTACTCTGCCTTTGACTGGCGATAGCACTCGTTGCCTGGTGGTAGAGGTTGGAAGGGTATATTATTCCTACTCAGATGTGGATGTTTCCAAAAGGATGACAGCGTTATTATCTGGCGCTCTGATTACGGAAGAAAAAACGCTTTGGACAGGGAGGACATAAAATTACAGTTCCGCTGGAGATTTTGCCTTTGAATTGAATGGTTATATGGTTATACTGATTAACACGATGAAAAAGATTACAGACACCTACTGTAAAGTGTCTCAGATCTTTTAAAACAGAAAAGTAACAGCCTCTACTTATACTGCTTTTCCTTTTAAAGGATCTGACTTTACCTCTTGATCTTCTCAACCCCACTGACCATTATACAGATCTCATTAAAGAATGGATCTAGGAGTTAATCACATTTGCTTCCCACACACACACACACACAAACACATTACTGCTCCCGCCATGGCGACACATCCTCATTAGCCACCACAGCAGAGCGACCACTGCCGTGACACAGCCAGTGAAGACCTAATTAAGAGTAGCTTTAGAGAGACTTAATCTCATTGGACATTTTCTTTGGTCACACCTCCAACTGAGTGGTAGTTGTGAGTTTACCAGACACCTCCATTTAGTGCTAATGCTGATTTTCAGTATAATGTTGATCGTTACATAGTGAATTTACAAAGAATGATTTTGTGACCAAGATTTGAATTCATAGGATATTATGTAATCCAAGTGTTTTACCTTTTGGGATATGGGAAAAGGTCTGACACATCACATTGATGAGGAAAAATGGGCCATTTTGTGACCCAATAATTTAATCTCACAGACAAAAACAGACAGAATTAAAGATATTCGACTGGAATAACATGCATGTTGTTATTGTAATTGGACAGATATTAGAACATAACAGTTGTGTCATCAGTGAAATGATGTGTGTGTAGTAAAGGTGTAGTATATACATACACACATATATATATATATATATATATATATATATATATATATATATATATATATATATATATATATATATATATATATATATATATATATATATATAAATAGATGTATCCATTTCAGAAAGATAATGAAAGTAATAAAAGCAACATTGCCATATGGAAAGTAAGTATAATTACAGTATGTCCTCATCTTTTCTGTTAGCGGAAACATACTATTCCAATCACCACTGGAAAAAGACTTGCTTCAGTACAGCTATTAAAGAAGCAATGATTCTTGCATAGAGCTTTATTAGTGAACTAGCTTGAAATGGGAAGCTTTGGTCTCTAATGCAATCAAATATTTATGAACATACATTTAGTTAATATATATTCACACTTTCTGGTTCTCCTGCAGTTCACAGATCCTTCCCTCATCTAGGAAGGTAGAAATTACTTTTCCTTGTATATGGTTGACTGATGTTTAATGTTCTATATAAAAGCCTAATGAAGCATCCGTATTAAATTATAAATGAATTTGTAAGTTTTCCCTCTACACAGTGTAATGGTAGTTCTTAAACATGTGCATGGACAATATAATACCATTTATTATGAGTCAATGTCTGAATTGGTTCTCCATTTTTTTTTAAAAGAAATTTTAGATTTACACAAAATCCTTCATGTCATAATCTGTTTTGAGAAAAAAGTCTAACCCCAGCACTTCCAACGAAAAACTTAACACCTAATATGAAAATGATGTACAACAAGAAGTAAAATCATTGAGAAAGGCTAAAGGTATGTTTGGCATGTACACATTCTGGCCTCTATAGCAAAAACTCCTATGTATGAATTCCAGTGATCTTTCTGGAAAACATCTCATGGGGCGGATAAACTTGTGTTTTATGACTATCAAGGGAGTCCCGGCTAACTTTTGGTTTTCTCCCCCTCCATAGTACTCCCAAAGTGGCTTGCCTTGCCGCGCCCCCGCCTCTGTGATGTCGTGAATAGACCGCTGGGTGCTTCCTAAAGATGTGTCACCTCCCAGCATCTCTGGAAGAGAGAGAGAGAGAAGCTTCTTGGAAAGAAATCTTCACCATTTGTTAATAAAATTAACAAAGCTTCCTCGCCATGCATTCTTGTGGTCATTTAGTCATACATTCCTGTGTGTGTAAAATGGATTAAGGGTCAGAGTTTAATAAAGGTCCAAAACCACTTCAAGTGAATCTATTAAATTATTCAGAGTAAACTGAATGACGCTTCCTTTTACTCAGAACTGGCTCTGCCATAAAACTAGTTCATACCCATCAATGTCTATTAGGGCACTCTCGTTTCCCAGAAAGCAGATGCTCAGTTCCATGGAGCCTAAATATTCTACTGATTTCAGCCCACATCTGTTTGGTGCCTTTATTGCATTACAGCTGCTGTTATTGCTGAAAATGAGACATGCAAACAAACCATGTAGTTCATCAATCAATTAGGCACTTTGGGCAAAAGGCTAATTGTTTGCAGGGCCAGCAATTTATTCCATTCTCGATGAATCACATTGTTATGATTGTGAAATACTGTAATGACTCTAATTACCTGGGCTTATAACTGATGGTTCACCCTTAATCAAAAAGATTTAAATGACACTTCAACTCCTGCTCTGTACACTTAAATCCTTGTACACTATCACTCTCATTTCAACATCTAACATTATATTTGGGCTTCTTCATCCCTTTTCTAATATTCCAACAATTCAACTGCTCCTTAAAACAAAGTTTATTTCCCAGTCAATTATAAACAATTCTGTCCAGCTATACATCATTTGATTTAGTTCAGTTTGCAGTTTTTTAAGCAATGCATTAAAGCTCATGGCAAATTATCCATTTCAGTGCCAGCAGTCAAACCCCAATGTTGTGTAGTTTACAACAAGAGTACCCTTTATCTATGTGTTTCCACATGCCTTAAAAGAAGTCATAAGTCATTGAAAGTATTTTACTGTACACTCGCGTTGATTAATACTCAACTGTGAAGTGACTCACAGTTGAGTGAAGGAAATAAACAATGAAATGTGAACACGCTGTTCTTTTTGTTCGGAGGACTTTGTTTAATACAAGAACATGCGTTGTTTCTCCCATTGAGGACATGATAAGCAGAATCATCATTTGAGCCATTAGTTCTTCTTTTAAGACAGCAGGTGACTAAAGCAGTTTAAGAATTTGACATATTATCCTCCTGTGCCAGTCTCTCTGTTGGTCAGTTGACTTTTTTAAGCTATACAATTAACATATTTTCAATTTGTTTTCCCCTTACTCACAGTTATCATGATTTAATTTGTTATTTTCTGTTATTATCAAAACACCCAAAACACATAATCTGACTGTAACTTTAGACGTAAAATGCCCAAACGTAATTTATTTGCACATATGAAATAAAAATTAAATTGTTTTCATAATAAATGAAAACAATAATAGAAAAAGCAGAAAAAAACAGAACAAATCAGAAAAAGCAATAATAATGGAAAAAGCATTCTGTAGAAAAAGTGGAAAAAACTCATGTAATTCGAATGTCAGTTTATTTTAAGATTTAAAAATGGCATAGGTTTTAACTCATACACGATGTAGAAGGAATACAATGTACTTAATTGAATTCATATATTTGTTTTATTAGTAGTACAGTACTATGACTAATAGCACATTTTCCTCCTGAGAAATACAAAGTTTTAATGTGGGGCTGAAAAGCCTTTCACTGCCCCAAGTGAACGGTCGAGGGAATCACACCATTACAAACAAGGCCGAAAAAGCCTCTTTTTTTATATCTTGGGTAGTGGTACTGCGAAGAATATGAAGAATAAACAGGTGAGCTGCTTGCCCTGGGTCATCTTCCTTTCCTGATGCAGAATTTACACCATTACAACTACCTCCACGACCTTCAGCATACCTGCCAGAGATGAACAACATTCCCACTTGTGTACAAGGTCCATTAACCATAATACAAGTTGACAAAAAATGATTACACGTCTGTAAATCTTCATTGGGAATTGTCCCATTAGAATTACTTTGCAACACATAAAGACCATTCAGTAGTGCCTAATTACTATTGTGTTAATACAGTCTGTACCGCAGTAGGAATATTATTGTTGAATGTAGACTTTTAGTATAAATGTTTTTTCTTTTGTATTAACACAAGTAAAACAATAATCCTACTAGATAAGGAACAAAATCTGCCAAACTGAATTTGAGTGTGTCAGGGCTTTGGGATTGTGTCTTTAAAAACTTTTTTTTTTAACATGATCCGTGGTTTTCTGAGCATCAGCCCTGCAAGTCAATCACAGCTGAGATCCCATTTGGTTTGTGATTTTGGGCTATACATAATAAATTGAATTGAATCGCCTGTATTCATGGCACCGAGTTGCTTTAGATCCGTGACTATAAACACACACCATACAACCACTAGGTGGTAGGCTTTAATTGGCGATAGCAACGGGTTGGACGTTTACTATTATAAATAAGGACATGGGCTTTTTGCTGATGTTCAGATTTCAAATATGTAGGCATCGTTTTGATTCTTTAGATGTCACATAGTCAACTACATTGCAGTCATAAACTGATCATATGCATCCGTGAGACAGTGCAAGCATCTCGCACATCAATCAACAATGACTGACATTAAAAAGGAGCAATAACAGATGAGTTTGAAGGGTGTGTGTGTGTGTGTGTGTGTGTCGGGAAGGACACCTTTCAGAATAACGTTGTTGTAAATGTCCCATATATAGATTTGATTGGTAGGTGTTTTTTTCTTCTTCACTATAACGTCATCGATGGATTAAAAATACAACAATCACCCAAACGGAACACATTGGGATGAAAACCAAGCACACCCAACGTGCGCGAGAGCCGACGTGGTGACGCAACGTCTTTGTGTAGGCAAATCACGGCGCACGCTGGGCGGGCATTGTGAAGCTGTAGCGGAGCGTTAGCAGGCTAACTAGAGAAAGAAAGCTAACTAATCGAGAGAGTGGAAGTGGAGCTAACGTTTAAGAAGGAGAAGAAGAAGAAAAAAGGGGCAACTGTCAATACAGCGAGCGGAGCATCATTTTTTTTTGTGAAGTGATAATTCCGTGAGGTGACCACATGAGCAGATGTGTTGCTAGTTAATCGCAGCCCGTGTTTTGTCAGATGCCCGGGGAGCATTTTTGGATACTACATCGATTGTCCCATTTCCAAACGGAAACCATTTCTGGACAGACAGTTCGTGCTAGCTAAGCTAGCTAGCTAAGTGAACCCATCCAGGAGACGTTTCA
This sequence comes from Clinocottus analis, assembly GCF_023055335.1. Lineage (NCBI taxonomy): Eukaryota > Metazoa > Chordata > Actinopteri > Perciformes > Cottidae > Clinocottus > Clinocottus analis. The sequence continues at coordinate 9,771,652 of NW_027175887.1, read as the reverse complement.
TTGTCACCCAAAAAAAAAGAAAAACCCAAACTGAATGTTTTGTCTGTCATGAGTCCGGCCGGGTGCTCCCATGTGAACGGTTATAAGGTGGACAATTGGAAACAAAATCTTCGAGTCATATACCAATGCTTTGTTTGGAGTGGTACTGCTGAGACCAGGAGACGCAAGGTAAAAACACACAGGAACCGCAACGTTTACCTTCGGACACACACGTGAAATAATGTGAATGTGGCACGGACAGACACGGACCTGGCGTGCGAATAATGCCCCACAAGGAGTACAATCACCGACAGTCTCAGTGAAGCTGTAGTCTTGCAGCAGTAATGCAGCTAAACAAGGGCTAGCCCGCTAACATTAGGTTATCACCGGTGTGTTAGCTAGCGCGACTGGCGGCTCCTTTTTGCTCTTTGAACAGCAACCTTCACGTCCTTCGTATCAGCCCAACGAAACTGTTATTCAAGCGTTTTCGCTTTGAGTCAATCGGTAAGGGTTATTTGCTTGGCGGTTCTGTTTTGGTAGATGCTGAACAGCTAGCTTAGCGTGTGGCTAAACTTAGGGGAGTTGTGGCCATGAGCTAACGTTACCACACCAAATGGACCCATTGTGGCTCTCCACACGCGCATATTGGGTCCACAGATTAGCGGCTCTGTCTCCTAAGCATCCCAGGAAAGTGTGTTTTTGTTTTTCTTCTGCACTGGTCATTCCCCTACGACTTTGGATGCTGGAACGTCAGCTGATTACTTAATTGTCAATTTCTTTTTGGGCTTATCCCACACCTGCTCGGCCCACACAGCTCCGAATAGCTCCATACAATGTGATGTCATCACCGGACTGTTGCAGTTTCTTTCACTTTGTCACCCTTTCATTCCTCTTTTTGCAAACATAAACTTGTGTTTTTTTTCTTCTTTCGTGTGCCACAATGTTCCTTTCAGGAAATACATTACAGCTTAATTTGTTTTATAGATTAACACAATTGTAGGTTGCCTGACTGTTATAAATATATATATACATATTTTTTTAATCCATGCTTCACTTAAACATGTCATACATTTTATGTCGTTGTGATAAAATAGGTGCTTCAGAGTGATGCAGGATGGACAGAGCTGGTGAGTTGAATTATCCCCTCCTCATCTTCACTGACATACTGTAGTTCAGAAGAATACGAACTGGCTTGCTTTCTCCCTCCTTGCTCATCTTTCTGTGCGCCTCGGTGCCTTTGTCATTTAATGCACTGAATATTAAATGTAAACCTATGTAGTGGAATAATTCAGCCCCATCCCTGAACCTGCTGTGATACACAGTCACAGCCAGTGAGAGTGCTGGGTGGAATGGTGGACTATGTTCAGAACAGCCAAAATCACAGCTCAGTTACATTGCAGGCATGTTAAAGCAAATAGGAGCGCAAAATGGTCGATTGCCCTTTTTGTTTTTACAGTGTTGTAGTGTCGAGCTTTTGGTTGTCTTTATGACTATTTTTTTTTTACACTGATGTACATCAGGGTTAAAGTGTGCTTGAGAGCATCTGCACATTTATGAGACAGTCCTAAAAAGTTAAAAAGGCAGTCTAGTAGGTGACACAGCAACAGCTTAACCAGCATTTTTAATTAATTTTAACATTTACTTTTTTTAGTTTATCTTATACATTCTTCCTATTGGGAATGCAATCAACGGGAGCTCAGTCAGTCTTTAATGAAAATAAGACTGGCCATGGGTGCTTTCTATTGCTCACTTCTGAGCAATTCACACTGGTCTGCCCAACCTGTTAGCTTTTGCAAACCTTGCCAGTTGCTTACTCCTGGGAGAATTTCACTCTCTCTGCACCATCCCCCTCAGCCTTTTTGCCAAGATAACCAGTACCAAATCTAGTACTTTATCACAAGCCACCACTTTTTCTTCTAATCTTTACCTCTCCCAAAAACTATAATTTTGAGAGAAACACTATGTTAGTGGTATAGTAAAAATTCACTTAGATGTTCTACCATGCTGCATGAATAAAAGTATATTGTCAAAGTCTTCAACGTTAGATGGCATTTAAAGTCGATTTTGCATTGTAAATATATAGTTGCTCTGTTGTGAGCAGGTTTCGGTACACTTTAAAGCCGTCATTGGTAGTTTCAGACTGGATTGTATAGTAGTTTTATGCGCTTTTCGACTCCTGCATCAGTCCATGTCATCTGTCACTGCAGTTTTTAATTCTTCAAAATGAGCACCACCTACTTTCTCTAGCATGCCACTGCGTCACAGTACATCTGTGGCCTTGGCTTTTTGAATTAACTATAGGCATTGAAAACATTGCTGTTTAATATAGAACTTTATCAAATAGTAAACTTTTAGATGCATTATATATTTAACATTTTAGCTGTAATATCAGTGAAGAGAGGACAAGCCTCTGTTGTTGTTCCTACATTTTAGAAATGCTGGCAAGTGTATATTATCTTAGTATAATCTCATATTCATTCTCTGATTTTGAAATACGAGCAGTGGCTGCACAGATGTTTACAATTAAAGTTGATTGACAAATAGCATTAAGCGACTGGTACAGGAGTGGCTCCTGAATAAAGTGTTGCCTATTGGACCTTACAAGTCCGAGCCTTGTGCTGCAAACCCCCTTTCACCAAGGCTTTTTACCACGGAGCTACTCTAACATGCAGTGCAGGTGTAGTGCTGCTCTAGTGGTACACAGGCAGTGCAGTCTGTCATTGTGTTCAGCTCTGAATTGTGAGCCTGAAGACAAGGTGCCTTGTATCATAACATCTTGTTAGCTTGACATTATTAAATAAAAATAAAAATCCTGAACTCTGAACGTTGGCATGGTCGATGAAACAAACCTCATCACTGTACTGCTTACTATGTATTCATATTTCAATAGTACAATAATGGCAAACACACTGCAAGTCATACAAGAGGCACCTTCTGCATAGAAGGAAGTTGAAAGACCTTGCCATTTGGAGACTGATGAATGGAAAAGATGTGTTTTTACATTGTATTCAGACTTGGTTTGATTAGCAAGTGTCTTTTATCCTGAATTACCGTTTTTCACTTCCCTTTTTTCCTTTTCCTGTAGTCTGTACTCTGCAGCCTCCCTGCAAGCTGTCATCCTCTCTACCTTAAGCTAAAATCAATTCCCAGGCTATGTGCAGGAACATTAGTGGAAAATCTGTCACCTGCTTTGCATGCACAATCTGAAACCCACATGGGTGAAATAAATGGTAGAATGAGTGCCAGAGACAGGAGTTTGCAGAGATGACATCACAACCCAGTGTGGCTTGGGATCTGCCATCCTTAATTACTGCACGTTAATTAATAAGAATTCTTTTGGGATGTTGATCCTCGATGAAATGCCCTGTTAGCTTAGGTTGTGCATGTGGGTTAACGCTAACACAGAGTATGAGAGCGTGCACTCTGGAACTGGAAGTGGTGGCCGTAAATTATAGATTTAACTTGCTGACAAATTTGATATTGTTGTAGATTACTCGTGTCTGCTGTCCTTTTTGTAAACATTTCTCAATGTATGTGACACAAATGTTCCATGGAAAAAAACAATTAAATCAAGATTGAGCATTGTATAAAAGATGCCCCATGTAGGGAGATGGCAAGAATTCACATGTATGCAATACTGTTTTCTCTTAATTTTTAATGAATGTCAAATCTTTCATAATTTTCTTCTGTGCATTTGTGCTTCATTATATTCTGTTCTGGTCGAGGTGTGCTTCGTGCCATATAGCCAGAGGGGCTACACCCACCGTAGCCTGTCAGTTTGTGTCACGTTACAAAAATCGACTCCATTTCAGATTGCAGAGGAGAAACTATTGTTCTGATCTATCCTCTGCTATCTTCCTGGTACCTTGTTTTATTCCCTGTCTCTTCATGTATTAATTTTAATTTATTTAACCGTGTTGTGAGTCTATATTTAAATCTAGTGAGCAATGGTTTGTGTACAGAACATGTGCCTTAGCGTGTCTTTGTCTCCAACGATCCCTTGTTTCCTCTCTTAATATAGATTCATGTTACCCCGTGTTGCCCCGTGCCAGTAAAGCAGACTTGCACAGAAGGATGTCAGCACAGCGTGGAGATAAAAAACCTGTCGTTGCTTTTAACAGTTGAATTCATTCCTCTTAGGCCCAACTCCAGTCATATTCATAATTTATAGTTGGTGAATGACGATGGTGGTGGAGGCCTACAGTGAATATTTATGAAGGTTATGTATTTTGTGTCCTGCTCCACCCAGCAAAATATACTCTATTTTCTATCTATACGAGGAGGCTCTATGTCTACTAAAACACTGTTGCCATAAAGGAATCTGCTATGCAGTTAAACCAGAGCTATTATCTTAGGTTGAGTGGATATTGGATGAGATGAAAGCAGGGTGGGTGGGGTTGATGGGAATTTACAACCATAACTTCTTTGAAGAATTTGCTGTCACTTTGATTAAAAGAGTAAGGGTTGTGATTAAAGAGCTGACTGAAGTCAGCTTTTTTTATCTTCTATTTTTGATAAATCATATATGATCAGAGGAACCACAACCACCCCCCCCCCCCTTCCCCACTAGTGCATCTCCCGATTCTGCTTGTGATGAGGGAAGATGAGACAGAAATCATTAGAGAGATGTTGCTGAGAATTTCAGAGGTATGAAAATTGATATATTTCTCAAGGATGACACATTTACTTCTTTCTGTCATTCTTTTCTCCCTCTTGTTCTTTCTCTTCTCTCTCTCTCTCACACACACACACACACACACACACACACACACACACACACACACACACACACACACACACACACACACACACACACACACAAAGACAAAATGCACTGAGGCACGACCAATCCCAGAGAGCGGCTGATTCCTGTGCTGTGAGCAGATCTCTTTGTCGGATCAGTCTCTATCACATCACAAGCCTGCTTTCTGACTCATCAGCATACGTTTGTAGCATCAGGATCTATTCCTCTTGCCTCTTCATAGCCCTCGCTTGTTCCTCTTCTGTGCTCACTCCCACGCTTTTGCTTCCTCCTTTTCCCTTTCTGGCCTTTTGCTTCTTTTTTTTTTTCAAAGCTAGTTCAGCTCACAACTCTCCTTTTTATTATTCAATTAAATGTGTGCAATACTTGTATTGTTTATATTATACTATCAGAATCAGAACCAATTATTGCAATAACCATGAACATTTAACTATAATATCTATCTATCTATCTAGTCAAAAAGATATATCTATAGATAATACAAAATGAAAGTATACAAATGTATATATAACAAGTAGAGATGCAACAAGTAAAAAACGAACAAATGATAATAGTAAAGTGCAAGGAATGAGGTTATTGATTGTGTCAAAGTGACAGGTGAAGGCTAAAGTGTATAGTTTTGCAATAATTTTAAGATTACTTTAAATATAATGTTGTTAAACTTGGAAAAATATATACTTTTTCATTCAGTGGTTTTCCTGTGACTTCCGAGGATCCTTTTGAAATTCATAGCAAATCTTCCCTCTTCCCCCTCCTTCCTTTTCCCTTTTCCCTCTGCCTCGTAGAAAACACTCAGTGGGTTTGGTGATGTCAGTCATGGACTTCTGGTCGCCTTCCAGCCCTATGTCTTCCATGTCTGTGTGCTCTCTGTCACTCCCAGGTCTCGTCTAATGTGGCTTTCAGTCTGTCAGTCTTTCTGGCTGTGGCTCAGTGAGTCAGATGAAACAAATGGCACAAGGTCTTTCACCTCCTCCCTTAGTAATGGGCCTGGTGTGTCACCTTGTGCTGACCCCTTTGCATGCTATTGCCTCCCAATGTTTCAGCCTCAGATAATCTAGCCTCCCATAGATATTCAGCATCTTCTTGAATAGTTTCAACTGAAGGAATTGTGATGTACTTAAGTCTAGGTCATTTTACTGACTATGCTGGATGTGCTCTGCTACAATGCTTTCATCCTCTTTTTATTTTCGATCAGATATGCTAAAGAAGGCCAGAAGATGCAACACTGACGAAAGTGAAATTGGTGAAAAAGGAGGATGGTGGGTTCTGCTTGAGACCTATTAATTAACGCTGTTGAACGTGGAGAAAAGAATCATGAATAAAAATGTGTTTACATTTTAAAGTTGGTTATTAAAGTTATAGTATGTTCAAAGACCACATATGCCTATGGGTGCTTAAGGAGTAGTCATACATTTTAAAATATAGCTGCCTAAGGAAGAGCATGACTTTGCGTTTTGATTAAGCTCCTCTCGGTGTTAGCTGCATCCAGCACTCCCCTCAGCCCCTCCTTGCTAGACAAATTCACTTTGACTGATTTTCGGCCTCTGACCATTTCACGTCTTTGCCCTCCCTTCAACTGGAGACAGAACTTCTCATTTGACTGTCCAACCGGCTTTGGAAAGACATCACTGCTACAAAGCGGGCTGGTCATAGCCTGAGCCAGCCAATGAGGCTGCTGTTCAGCCCTCACATACTACCACCATCTGGCTAATGAGCTGTCAATCACTCCCCAGGGGCCGGCCAAGCCCAAAAACCAAGAGGCAATCATTCCCTTCTAGTGTGGACACTCAATTATTCTCTATTGTTAAAACCTTCGGTCCGAGTGACAACTTTTCTCGGAACAAGGCATTTTGTGTGAAAATAGTTCTCTGTCTTTGTGAAAACGGCGAAGCTTTTGGCATTAGACTCTTGCAAGGTAACTTCTTCCTCAAGTCTGCTCTAATATGTTATCACTTTTGAGTACACTGCAGTTGCACCAATAGCCCCATGTGCCTCTTTCCGCAGTGCTCATAGATTTTCCTTCAGGTAACGTTCAAGGCTCTGTGCGTCCTAATTGGTGCTATGGGGATGAGGAAGGAATCAACATGATGTGTAGCGATTTGAGTCCAAGGGGACCAGTCCAATCAGTCACAATTACGGATTCTCTTCGATGTGTGTTTTCTTTTTGTGGCACATGGTGGTTGTGGGCATCTGGTAGCTGCAGGGTTTGACAAGTGATCAGGCACCCTTTTGTTAAGCTGAAGCTGAACTGTTAGCCATCTGTGCAGACAAACACACTGCCGGCTGCAGGATCCTCCCGCTTACTGTCCATGTTTGTCAATGTTTTTTCCTATTTTTTTGCAGCCTTGGTCAGTCTACATACTGGTCAATTGGATAAATATTGCCTTGATACTATTTTGTGACTCCTTTTTATAAGGCAGTAGTTTGTATTCCACTAGTCCCGCTCTAAATATTTGTATATAGGCACAAATAGTCAGTCTCTGACCAACTGATTGTTTCACTCCATAATACAGCTCCATCTCTGTGCTGTAGTAAGTGGAAAGCTTTCTGCTGCCTTCTATGTTGTTCTCCAACACTCTCTGAAAATCAAGGACGCACAGCCTATTTCCCTAGTAGAGTGATCTTAATGAGATTGACACATGTACGCCTTTTGTAGATCCATCCCATGTGCTGCAAGCCATGCTTTATCACGCCAACCTACACTACTTGCAGAAACCCCTGAGAAGTAGTCAACATTTTTTTTTTCCCATCATGTATAGAGTATCTCAGTTTAGTTCCACTCCATTCTCATTTCATCAAAAAAAATAAAAAATCTTCCTGCGCACGGCAAGAAGCTAGACTCCCATCGACAGAATTTAGCTCTAATGTTCTTATAGCTGTGTCTGACAGTATGAGGCCAAACTGCACACCAACAATCCCTCATCTCTCCCTTAGCTTGGATTCATTTAAACAAGGTGGGAATACATTTTCACGCAAATGCCATACAACAAGCCATCGCCAACAGACGTTACAATGAGCTGATGGAGGACGGAAGTGAAAAGAGAATAGAGCGAGATTGGTATTGTGTGGGTCCCTTGGGCTGCTTACAGAGACTGCATGTTACAGGCCAGGCATTGTCATGAGGGGATAGTGGGATGTGAGGCTGCCAAAGCACTGACAGGCTGCAGCCCCACGGGGTCAGTCGACAGCACGGTTGTGGACCATCACCATCAGTCGCGCCCCCCCCCCCCCCCTTCCCCTACTTCCTTTGGCTTGTTCACATTAGTCATGAGAATCAAAAAGGACTGTGTACGTATGCGTGTGTGTCTAAGTACTCGTAGCCAATGTCTACCAATTTATGTGTATAAGCTCAACAAGAGATTCTGTGTGTATTTCAATGAATATTATAGTGTTGTATGCATGTCAGCGATTGTTAATTCTGTTGTAGTATAGGCATGTTTTTGTGGCATGGACAGGCGTATGTATGTATGAGTGTGAGGCAGCTTGGTGACTCACTGCTCTCACATAGCCATGCTCCCTACCCCGTATTGACTCTCTCTCCCCTCCCCGGTCTGTTCTTTGCAGCAGCAGCAGTGTGCTGAGTAGAGCCAGACCTTTGTCCACATCATAATTGTCTTCGTCATTTTCTCTCCTCAGTTACAGCTCATCACATTACTTGCTCTGTTTGAGAATGTGAATGCATTAACCTTAACATTGAGCTAGGAATAAGGCAGTCGGATTAAATGAATGCAGGAGGAGATGAAGAAGCTGAGTATTGGTATTCCTTTATATAGATGTGTATAGAATTAGATCTTGAACATTGGACAATCCAAGCTGTAATTGTGGGATCCCGGTCATTGTAAGTTGAAGGCCGCTCAGCGGACCCACAAAGCATGTAATGCTATCTTATCCTCATGTTAAACATGTATTGGATACCTTTTCATCCAGCTAATGCCTCTCTGCACCTGTTCTCCCATCAATCAGCAGCTTTGTACATTAGTGGGTAATTCTCCTGGACATGGATCCCAGCCTAACTTGCCTCAAAGAGCACATCCCAGATGGGAAATGCAGCCTAGTGCAGCACAAACTTGAGCTTGCTACCTGTCTGACACTTGTTCCAGTCATCTGAGCCAGCGGCTGATCAATAGCTGATCTAATGGAACATTAAATGCCCTGGGTGCAGAGAAAGGCAGGACTGCTGACACTGATGAGCAGACAGCCTGTGAACCATGGTGAGAGGGAGAGATTACAGAGAAGCCAAGGGGGTGCTGGAGCAGAGATAGATTTTCTGCCCGCTAAAGGGGTATTGAGGCAAGGGAGGGGGAGGGCAAGGCGTGGCATTGGCAGGGTTTCTTGTTTTTGACTTGGAGTCCTGGTGCAATGGAGGTGGAGTCGGGATTAACAACAACAACCCTGCCTCTGTAAGATCGGCTCAAAGAGGGAACTCAAACTATACTTAGCAATTCAGTTGACGTCGGATGTGTTTCACAATGTTTTGCTCGTACATGTAGGGTTTCGTTTAGATTCTGAAAACACTCCTGCTACACACTCTATGCTTTTTCTTTTCTCATTGCATTTCAATAACACCACCTCTACTGTAAAAGTTCAAAGATCCAGCTGTAGATGTTGTCAGTTTTTAGTGACAGTCAGCACTTGTTTTCTTTCCTTTCCATCACTCACCATACATCCCTTTTGGTAAAGCATCATCCGCTAATTTGGGTATCCTTTCTCTTTCCCAGCCATCAAAGCTGGCTGGCTAAAAGGTCCAATATGAAAAAATAAACAGAGCTTAGTGTCTGCGACCCTGAATATCCCCTCTACTGCTATGTCATCACAAACCAACCCACGCCTTCTAATGTGCAGCCAAAACACAGACTGGACAGACCAGTTGTGCGGCCCATCTCTGCAGCACTGCATAGTAGCACATTTTATGTATCACGCATGTCCATGGCTACCATGATAATACTTCTGGTACCCTCTGTCAAGATCCATAGAAATAGATGCAACTAGAGAGATTTGCTTGGGACTGTTATTTCAATTTTGCACCCACCGTTTCCTTCCACTCTCAACAAAAGCTATTCCTGATTTGCAGAGATTCAGATCTTTCCCACTGCAGAATATATTATTGTTAGTCACTTTACTTGAATTAATGTACATAGCTACTCATAGGGTTTTTATTTGTCAAAATTTAGAATGTAGTCCCAATTTGCTACATAGGAAAGACAACGAACAACAACAACAAAACTATATTATAGATGGAGGCTGGAGGATGAAGTAAGAAGTCTCACAGCCAGAGAAAAGGAGCTGTTTTGAAGTCTGGTTGTTCAGCAGTTGATACTTCAGTATCTCCAGATGGCAGCAGGGTGAACAGGTTGTGGCTGAGGTGGGTTTTGTCTGTTAATATCCCATGAGGTCTTTGCAGGCTTCTCTTCTCACCAATATCACTCATTCTCAGTTGGTGGGTGCACATTTTGATTGTGATTTCTGTTTCCCAGGAACTTAAAGCCGGTAACTTGCTCCACCTCATCTCCAGTGATGTGGACACGGGTGTGCGTCTTTGCCACCTTTTATTTAAAATCAACAATCAGCTCCTTAGTTTTATTGTTTAGCAGTAGGTGCTCTGACCACCACTCTGCAAGGTTGTTGATTTCCTTTGTCTTGGTGCTGTTTGTAATCTGTAAACTTCACTACATAGTTCTCTTTATGTTTGGGTAGCAGTCGTGGGTGTACAGCGTGAACAAGAGGGTGCTGAGCACACAGCCCTAAGGGGCTCCGGTGTTCAACACAAGAGTGAAGGAGGTTTTGCTGCCAATCCGATCCGCCCGCAGTCTATTTGTGAGGAAGTCTAATAACCAGTTCCAGAGTAATCAAGCCCAGAGTGCTAAGTTTGCCTATCAGTTTCATGGGGGAGATTGTGTTGAAGGATGAGCCGAAATCAACAATCAACATTATGATGTAGGTGTTATTTTCCAGAAGAGTGGAGAGCAGTGGAGACAGCATCGCATGTGGATCTGTTGACTCTGTATGCAAACGGGTGAGGGCCCAGGCTGGCTTAGATGTTGTTTTTGATGTACTAAAGAAGTGCAATAGCTTGATTCGGGATGTTATGATGAAGACACGTTTCTGTGAAGATGTGTGCACAACAGACTCAGTTCTTCCGTTGCTGGGTCAGTCTTATTTTCCAGCAAACAGACCTTAGCTAGGAGCAAGCTTGGTGGTGGAATAATCTTATGTCTACACTGTTTAGTCCTTTCCCCTACTCTATTCCTTTTTTTTCTGGGTTGATCACGCCGCTTCCAATAATGTTTTGTTTTCGGCCGGTCTGGCTGAGTGGCATCTGCATCTGCTGCCATTGCAAAGATTGCACAAAAGCAAACTTTAGTCAGATAACCGTTGTTTTAAAATACAAAAGCCATTATTATTACGTTATGTTCTACTAAACAGCTATTCTTTGCATTTCGTAATCATTCCCATTGTATATATCGTTCTCTGTTACGTGCCAACCAGAGAGAAGGAAGTGAAACTGACTGGCACAACCGGCTTTATTCCTCCGCAACAATACGCTTTAATGTTGTTCATGTGGTGCCAGGTTATTCTATTATGTCTCTAATCAAAAGATATCAATAGGCTGACAATACTGGACAGGGCCTTTTGAGTTTCTGTCCAATAGCTTAAGCAATGTGTGTAGGAGTGTGCGAGTCTCTCTTTCGAGCTAGTTTCACAGAACCAGAAACAAAAAAACAGCTAAATCTTTCCAGCCAATAGTTTCCTTTTCATTTTGTTTCTCTTCACCTTTGCTTTCCACCTACTTTCCCTCTGTCTTCTCTCTCCAGTATGAGTGGGCGACTCATTGCGGCATGGTCTGCACCCTGTCGGGCTTTGATTGGATCGTCTTGCCTCTCTTAGTCAATTTCACTTTCTCAAAGCAGGTTTTGTGTTGCCATGCTTTCACGAACATTACCAACATGACTGTATAGTGAAAGCATTGAGTATAATCACTGCTGAAAGATTTAACATTTGTCGACATAATAATTGGTTCAAAAATGATTTAGTTAAATGTCAAACTTGCATGCTGTACATTTTGTGCGGGGTCAGAAGTTAAATGAAATTGGGAATATTCCTCGTTCTACTTTTTAAAATCTTTAAATGCTTGTTCAGACAGTGTCATCTATTACAGCTCCACTGCAGTTAAAGCACCATGCAGCCTGTAAGCAGGTCTACAGCCATGCAGCTTGTATGTCTGAGAGGCCTTTGGTATGTTACTGCAATTATTAGCATGACTGGTATTTTACAATGAAACCTGGTAAATCAGAGGGGATTAAGATTATGTTTTAAATATAGGATAACTTAGTCGGCCGTGGTTTAAGTCCTTCATAATGCACTTATTAGGTATTCTTTTTCTGCCGAGAATTTGCTTCTCTTCACCATGGTTACACTTGTCAACCACATGGTGTTCCGTTAATCTTACCATATTTTGGTCACTGATTAAATGCCAACAATCCTTCTCTGTTCTCCCCCTTCTCAGAGTTGTTTCAAAACGTTTAGTATGTATGTATGTATGTATGTATGTATGTATGTATGTATGTATGTATGTATGTATGTATGTATGTATGTGTGTTTATATTTATTTATTTATTTATTAGTGAAACCACCACCAAATCTCTGAATTGTGCATTCGACCTGGGCTCCTGTGCAGCTGATATAGGGCACATTTTCTCTGCAGGTTTTCAATGGATGTCAGACGTTCTAATGTCCGGTTACCTTTTGCAGCTGCAGTCAAACCAATTACACACCCTCCAGCTGCTGTTAGTGTGTGCTTCAAACTGATTTTGCTTGCCTTCTCCGGTCTGCCTGCCAAGCAGCAAATCCCATCATGCACTGCATGTGTTAGAGAGCAAAGGATTCAGTGAGGAAATATGTTGTTATTCAACTGCAAAGAATTTGTCAACAGGCCCAGCAATCTTTAGTCCGTCTCTTCATATCTGGTCTATTCAAGCATCTTGTCCTCCAAAGTGTTTGTGTGACTGACTGAAAGATGGTAATCTGATGCAGCTAGCAGGGAGTTCCTCTCAGTCTGCCTCCACCACTCTGCAGTTTAGCTCATGACTCTGTCCTGCTGCAGAGACACCACACTGACCGTCATCTCCTTTTTTTCCCCTGTCAATTCTTCCCCCATATCTCCCTTCCCCAACCCCACTTCTACTTTGGGTCTTTCTTTCCTAGGCCAAGTCGTGTATCTGTCACATGTGTGGAGCCCACCTGAACCGACTCCACTCGTGTCTCTACTGCGTCTTCTTCGGCTGCTTTACGAAGAAACACATCCACGAGCACGCAAAAAACAAGAGACACAATCTAGGTAAGCCACACACTCCCTCAACCATTTAAGAAATAATTTTGGAGCTAATTTTAATTGCTTTGAAGTTTTAATTGAAACCACAAATTGCATATGATAATGCTCTATATTCAAAATGAAATCAAACAGTGCTAAAATGATAGGAGATCAATTATATCAATATACGTATAGTCCCTCCTTTCCTTATGTCCAAGGCCCCGTCCCATCACATCAGTCCTCACATTCACATTCACCCGTGTGGCTCACTGCAGCATCAGCTATTATCAGCAAAGGATTACAGCATTACTTTGGCCAACTTCCTCCTCTGAGCAGACAGGGAGCCTAAAACTCACTCTCACCGCAGCACATTACCATTCTGGTGGGGAGCGCCTTAGCCAGTCAAATGTCATGAGTTTAAGTTTGTACTCTGCCTTCCATATGGCAGCAAGGGACTATGGTAGACATTGCTAATCCACAGCTACCAAAAAGCCCAGCTCCAATCCTACATGCCCATTATGCTAAATAAGATAATGACACTAATGAGCAAGATTTTGATATCACCTCTACAAGGACACCTTAATATAGACACCAGGAAGAGCGGATGGTGGCATGGTAGCTCTTTGAATGGCTTTAATTGATTTAATGCATTTCAACAGTGTGGTTGCACACAGACACCCCTGGTGCACGGCCACAGTGTTAATTACCTTTGAGCTTTCCACAAGTGCCTCTCTGACACTGGCGCTCTGTTCGTCTCCACCTCATCAAATTAATCCAAACTCCCTGTCTGCTCTAGTGCAAGAAAGCAAGCTCCTTTTGAAGGACTCTTTTATTATTTTTTATTTTATGCATCTCCTTTTCCTAACAACCTCACTCCTTAGGAATCATTTCATATCTTTTTTTCTTTTTCCTGTCCTTTTTGTTACCTTGTCATAGCTACATCATTCACTTCTAATTTTCTTCCACCCCCATGTCCTTCTTTGCTCCCATCTTTCGCTCAAGTGAGCATGATCTATATTTCTCTCTGTATCTTGTGCAGCACTTTATCGTCTGTGTCTTCTTCCTCTCGTTGCCACTCGAGTCTCATTTTTCTCTTCTAATTGGGCTGCTGTTGTCAAGAGAGGAGCGTCCATTGTGGTCATGCTTTAGCAGAGAAAAGAAACATGACATGGAAAGACAAAATTTAAAAAAATAAAAATGTCTTTTATTTCTTTGTATGTTGTCGTCACACACTTGGCACAGTGACGACAATATAACATGCACCATCTTTCTATATGATGTGTTCGCTCACGTCTCAGTGTGTGTAGCACCGAAGACGGAACGATGTCCAGTTCGCAAAGAATAGGTTGTCACGGCAACAGAGCTGCGCTATTGTTGTCGTGGAGTTTCACAATGGAAGAGGCAATGTTAGTTGACAGCCCAGGTGAGGCGCGAGGGGCGGGGGACAAATGCACCCATTCCATTACTACGATCTTCATATCTCTTATAATTGCTAATTGCAAGAAATGAGCCATTGCAGTGGAAAACGTTCGGCGGGTGAAGTGCTTGTCTTGAGGCTGGCTGTGCTGGCGAGGTTGTACTGAACTGTAAATAAAACCCATTGCGTCTTACTGTGGTGGAAAATCTATTTGTAATTATACTGCAATCTCTCCTTCTCCTTCCCTCCCTTCTGCTACCAGCGATAGACCTATTATACGGCGGAATATATTGTTTTGTGTGTCAAGACTACATATACGACAAAGACATGGAGCAGATTGCCAAAGAAGAACAGAGGAAAGCCTGGAAGTTGCAAGGTAAAGCATTCCGTTTTCTCTCCGATAACTTAATGCAGCTTTTGAAACGAGGCCGTCACATTTAGCATTTTCTTGAATCCACAGGCATTGGGGAGAAATACACAACATGGGAGCCAACCAAGAGGGAGCTAGAATTATTACGACACAATCCAAAGCGGAGGAAAATCACTACGAACTGCACCATAGGTAAGCAATGGGCTGCAATGTTTAGCCTGCTCTGCTTTTGATCCCGAGACCTGCTTGTGTGTCTCCACATGCTCCTATAGCGTAAGTGTGCCCAAAGTCAACAGCCCCACAGGCAGTGCACTATAAGAGACACAACAACACAGTGTTTCCTCGCTAAGGCTGTACATGCACACCACAGGAACATGAAGGTGTTATGACTCCACAGGGACATAATGTTGCGGGATTGTTCATCTGTCCGGTCTATTGTTGTTGGTGTGATACCTCAGGTATGCCCGAGAGGAAATTCATTCAAATCTGGCTGAACCAACCACCAAGACTCGATACTTCCATTTGATAGTTGAAGATCACTGCGATCACAAAACATGTTTTTTTGCCCATAACTCAAGAATGAATGTGCTAATCATGACAATTTTACACATGAATTGAATAGACAGACGTGTAAACAGCAACTTGAGTGGTTGACGGAGGCACGCAACCGAGAGGCGGTATAATTCACTGGACTCTTTTCTTAGTGATTTGTTTCTTTCATGGCTTTGTTTCTTTCTCTGTTGTGTCTGATTTTGAACATGTGCTTTTGCTGGTTGTATCTGTCCCTCTGCCCACTGTCTCCTGCCATCCTTCCCCCCTTATTTTATTATAGAGCTTGGTTCGCTGCCCCAATTGGGCAGTAGACTTGGTGTGTTTATGTGTGTGAGCGCACAGCAAGACCAGTCTGAAGTATTAAAGCGCTCAATTGGATTTGACCCAACACCCTGCTGGTTTTCACCTGTTCTACTGGCCATCACTGCAAGACTTTAGCTTTCTTTTTTTTCTCTCTAAATGAATCCATTCACAGCTTCGGGGTCTGTTCCAGGATATACACAGTTTTGCTGGCAGACCTGACCCAACACCATATTCTTGTTTTTATATGTTTAATAACTCTTTCGGCATATTGAGATGTGGTTCCATCATGAAGTCGCAAATCATGCTGCCAATTGTTTTTGGGATTAAATTGATTTGAACAGTTTGCATAAACAATACAAAATGGTTTATATCAATACTACATGTGGTTCTTTTGCTACCAATTCAGCAATGCTCTCATTTTGATGGTTTCTAACGAGTAAATTGAGCAGTCCAGTGAAACAGACAGGGTCCTTGGTGGGGATTAATTTCCCTCCGTTGGCAGCAGCATGAATCAGAGGCACTGTCATGTTTAATCTTTGTTGCCATGCGTCTCTCATGCTGTTCTTTGTCTTTTTTTTGTCTTGCAGGTTTACGAGGGTTAATAAACCTGGGCAACACATGTTTCATGAACTGCATTGTTCAGGCCCTAACACACACGCCGCTGCTGCGAGACTTCTTTCTCTCCGACAGACACAAGTGCGAGATGCAATCAAACTCCTGTCTGGTGTGTGAGATGTCGCAGCTCTTTCAAGAGGTATGGTGCACAGTTTCTATGTCTGAATTTGTTACATAGGTGTGTTAAATCCCACAAAGAAAAGAACGTCATATTTTGGTTAAAACTGAGGCTATAAAATCTTTTCCTTTTTTTCTTCTTCACAGCCATGTAATACAAAATGTTCTCTCGCAGTGTAACCCACTGCAGAGGGCTGAGTCACTGTTCAGCTCTTTTGTCAAGTCCAAAGAGGGAAGCAGAGAGGGAAAATATTGCCTGAAACAAATGTACAGAGCCACATGCAAATGAATAAGCAGGAAGCCGTAATTATATATTTTATTTAACCTCCTAAGTCGATGCGAATAATGTTGCACAGCGATTTATAGCCTCTTAATCCTTGTTTTTTGAATGCAAAAGTTTGGCATTTTACATCCAACAAACTCATTGGCCCTTGACATTATGTAATATCTGCCTGGGCTTCTCCCACACGGCATCGCTTTTTGTTCTTACACCCTCTCACTTCCCAGTATATATTGGCCCACAGATGGCAAGTGGTGCAATATTGAGTTGAATCATCACCGACTTCCACAACACGTACACAGAGCCTTTCCTCGTCGCTGAACCATTTAGCTACATAACACATGAAGGAGGTAATCGATCACTTCTATCACCAATTCAGCTGGAAATTCGGGATCAGTCATACAACAAAATCCCATGTTGTTCTACCTCCTTGCCTTGTCTCCAACTCTCTAATTTCAATGCTTACTTCCATCCATCCCCTGCCGTGATTCTATTTCAACCCACCTCCATATCGTCATCAAAAGCCGACGTCTTCTGACTCTGCAGACACGCAGAGTCTCTGAGCTTTTTAGATGCGAAAGTGAGAGGTGTGGCCCCGGCCTGCTTTGATCAGCCACTCTCTCCTCTCTCCAGTTTCCTCCTCTTCTTGTAGCATCGTTTGTTTGTCAACCACCTTCAAACTGCCGAAAAGGAGTTCAAAGGAGACTTCAGCGTGGCATGTTTTCCAACCCCTCACAGCTCAATCAGATTTCCGACAGCGCTGTGGAGAATATAGCGAATTGTGTGCACCCTCTGCGTGTCAAGACATGAGGGCCCTCTCTGGCATTAATGAGCTCTGGTTGGAACTTCATGGTAGCGTTTGCACCCTAATAACTCATGCGCTCTGCTCATCTCTGACCTGGATTGTCACTCACTCAAATTCCCATGGCAACACAAAGACTCTGCATCCATTTACAGATGAATGTTTTTACTCCAAACACTCCTGTTTTCCAACCAGTTCCTCCCCCTCTTGCACATCACACCTCTCTACAGATATGCTGTTCAGCGACATATTCATTCATATCTGACGAGGCATTTAGAAGGTAGCTGCTCAAGGAGTCAGAAAATCACCTTGAGTGACAGCGCCCATGTGTTATGCTTCAGCAATGAATTATAGATTACGGCGTGCGATGTCGCTATGAGGTTGCCACCGAGGTGATAAAATATAAATCCCCTGGTAAACACCTGGAAAAATAGGCTAACCACCCACTCCTCATCTTTCTTCCCTGCTCTCAGTTCTACTCGGGCCACCGTTCGCCCCACATTCCCTTCCGGCTGCTGCACCTGGTGTGGACTCACGCGCGTCACCTCGCAGGCTACGAGCAGCAAGACGCCCATGAGTTCCTCATCGCAGCATTGGATGTACTACACAGGCACTGCAAAGGGGACACCATCAGTAAGCCATACAGACAATCAATATGGCATTCCCAGTGTGTGTACGGCATTTATATTAAAAAACTAGTGTGTTGTCTTTAAATAGAGTAAGATTGGAGGGTTTACTTTTTTTTTTTCTTTCTTGAATTAAAAAAAGTCGGACTGAGTGGGGAAACGCAGCTAAGAGCAGTGTCCGTTGAAATTGAGAGGAGTGTGTCTGGGCCACCTACTGCCTCTGATCCGGCATGTGGAGTTGCACCTTAGATCTTCGCGCAGAGCACAGTGCCTTACTTCACTGGAAGCATACTGAAGGAGACTGGCAATGGTGGGTACCAAAGGGACAGGAAGCAAGCAGTGTGAGGAATGTCAATAGGCCCTGCTGCAGTGCAATGACAGGCTGACTCACCCACAGACCTTGCAGTAAGGTTTCCTTCGATTATCTAGAATCCAGAGAGTTGTGAAGTAGCAGAGAGGTTCAGCTGCAGGGGAACGGTAAAGTGAGAAAGAGGGCCAGACAGAGTCCTTCAGAGGTGCTAAACAGGTTGCAGGTGTTATCTGTGTGGCTATTTATACTTTCTGCTCTTTGCGGTCCACAGGAGACGACAATGGGAAGAAGGCCAACAATCCAAACCACTGTAACTGCATCATTGACCAAATCTTCACTGGGGGCCTGCAATCAGACGTCACCTGTCAGGTTTGCCAGTAAGTTTGTGGGTCTGCAATTTTAAAAAGTGTAAAGAAGTGATCACCGAAATAAAGTCCCATCTCAGAGGTTTCCTTTTCCTTTCTCCTTGCCATTAACTTGATGGAACATCACCACCTGCACCCCTCCTTCCTCTTTCCCTATATTTACTCACTCATCCATCTAGCCGCGTAGTCGTCTGATTGCGTAGTCACCCCTCACCGCTGGCCTGATCGATGTGGACGTCACCTGTCCACCCAAAGTGGGTGAACCACTGGTTGTGTCCTCTCCACTGCTCTTATTTAAAGGCCCCCGTCCCTGCAGAACTGCTGTAAGGGGGGTTGTCTAGACAGCAGCACAATCCGAGCGCTGCCTGCCTGCCCCCTAGAGCTGTCCTGTCACATTAACACTAACACGCTGCACTGAACTGCAAAGCACCTAGCCCTGACTCGCAGGCAAGCCGAGCCCAGATCTGTGCCATGCTACCTGCCTCCTCAGTGAAAAGAGAGACTGCTGATGCAGAGCTAGTGATGCTGCCTTGAGTATCATTCTTCTGTAAATTGAACTCCTCTGTAATCATTAAACTGGTCTCCTGTTACCACAGATTACTTATGGGTAAGCCTGAAGCAACAGAAAGGCATCCCACAGGCTTTTTCAACAAAACATGAAACCATAATGGTTCCATATATTCCTGCTTGGTCACCCGTCATAAATACATGCCTACTTGCCTTAATAGCCACCTGCTGGTACCACAGGGTGTCGCAGCATCATGACTCATCTAATCAAGTGATAATGTGCCACACTGTGTGTATATATTTGTGTGTATTGCATACATTGTACACTGAAAGCCTCCATTTTGCCAGGGTGCAGTCCATCACAGCCATCGGGGTTATAATACAAATTCCTTTGGTAAAGCCAATTCTCTCTGATGTAACACTTCATTGAATTGCAAATGGACCTAGAAGAGCAGTGTGTATATTATGCACATGCACACACTCAATCTTCCAGCAGGCTTGAACAAAAACATGATCAGAATTTACAAAGCCTGTGTGAATTTAAGCTTGCGTGTATTGCCATCTATGTCATCATCCTTTCATCATGACCTGTAATAAATGACACACAAACCTACACACAATCACACACTGTTTATTCAACCGAACTCTCTTCTCTTTTTTTTCTCTCTCTCCAGCGGGGTTTCCACAACGATAGATCCATTCTGGGACATCAGTCTGGACCTTCCTGGCTCGTCCACACCTTTCTGGCCGCTCAGCCCTGGAGGGGATGGCAGCACCGTCAATGGAGAGAGCCACCTGTCAGGCTCCACCACGCTCACAGACTGCCTCCGCAGGTACCACTTCAGTCTCGTCTGACAAAAGACAGATTGTCTTTTTTTTTTCTCTGTCGGGTTTCTCTCCCCCCCCCCCCCCCCTATATCTGAACAAAACTAATTCCCCTGTCATGTAGGTTGTAGAATATTCAATAATGAAAAATCTGAGACGCTTCTATGACGGTCAGTTGCCTTACAGCAGTACGGCTAGCTGTTTTCTTCTATGCTGATGCAGAACAACAGCGTATTAAAACCTTAGCAGATTTATGTTCATAACACATGGAAAAGAAAGATGGCACTGTCACTTTCTCCTTTTTCCAATAGGATTATTGTCCTTCATCCCGTTTGCCTCCTTTCCAAATTCATGGGTATCAATCGTCTCCAAATAAATTGTATTCATCCCTCCACTTGTCTAAGGGGTTACATGTGGTGTCTGCTCAGGCGCAGCAACCCTGTTATCACAGGATCTCATCTTCCACCAGGTTGGCAGATGTGACCTCTCGTATCTCCTCCACTGCCTCTTCATTCTTGCAATTTCTTTTCCTCCTTATCTTATTTCATTCCCTCTCCTCTGCACCTAATTCCTTTCCCCGTGTGCCCTCACCCTCTACCTCCTCGTAGTCGTATCATCCTCCCCCTTTTTCTCTCGGCTCCTTTCCTTCTGACTTTTTTTTTTACTGCAGCACCTCACACACCCCTAGTTGCTGCAGCAAGTCTCTTAAAGGTACAGCACTGGTTGGTGCTGTTGCCGTGGTGATATTACCAGCAGGGGTCTGGGTTGGGTGGGCTGACATGCAGAGCGGCTGCACCAAAACTCTGCAGGCAGACTTTGCACGCACCCTCCTACATTTACAGACTAACTTGACTAGAAGCAGCTGTTGCGGGCTGCAAAAGGGTTTATGTAACATCACCATAGTAGTTGGCTTCCTTTTTCTTTTTGTGTGTGCCAGTTTTCACTTCCTTTCACCTCTTCTTCTCTTTCACGCCAACCCCCTCCCCTCTGCAGGTTTACGCGACCCGAGCATCTAGGAAGCAGTGCCAAAATCAAGTGCGGCGGTTGCCATAGTTACCAGGAGTCCACCAAACAGCTGACGATGAAGAAGCTCCCCATCGTGGCGTGTTTCCATCTCAAAGTGAGTCCTCCCATGACGACGTGCTGTCAATTGTCATCGGTTACGTTATCTGTCACCGAGCTGACAATTTAAATATTTAAGCGAACATTGAGCTTTTCATTTTTGTCTAATTGTGTCATCACTCCAGAACAGCAGATATATCATGTAAATATTGTCATGTGATGCGACTTCAACGATCATCCAAATGGAACACTACATTTTTTTAAAGAACTTTATTCTATCCTTTTTAATAACTAAATTGTTATGTTTTGCAATGTATATAAAATGCCAAACTATATGACCCATCCTGTGTGTGTATGCAGCCGTGTATCCGATTTAGGCAAAGTTCAGATTTTGCAGAGACAAAGCTGTCGGGTGGAGTGCTTGTGCGTCGGTGTGTTCATGATTCGATTCGGTTGTTGGTGCATTACAGTCTACTGTGCAGCTCTTTCACCGAGCGTCCCAGGACACCTCTGACTTCAATGACTTGTACAGTCCTCATTTGTTCATGTTTTATTAATCACAACAGTATTGGATGGGACTATAATGTATTTATGATATTCATAGGAAAAGGCTGCCAGAAGATTGTCTCAGATCAATCCAAGTCCTGCGATTATCTTGTTGTGAATCAGTAAATGTGACATCCAGGGTGGAACGCAAGCGTTTTCACTTTTCACTTGCTTTGTTTTATTTTGTGTGTCTTGTGATGATGATGCCTGTTATTTATAAATGTGTCCTCTCCCCTCCCCCCATTCTCTCTCTCCTTTTCATGTTTCTGCCCCTTCCCCCTCTCTCGCCCTCCTCCCTCTCTGGCCAACTCCAGCGGTTTGAGCACTCTGCTAAACTGCGGAGAAAGATCACTACATATGTTTCCTTCCCCCTAGAGTTGGACATGACGCCCTTCATGGCATCAAGGTAAGCCTGGAGTGGCCATCGTAGCTTTTCTCCCCCCGATAGTGAATCTGGTCCTGCCAGTCTTCACATCCAGATACATTTCTTTAAAAAAAATAAAACCTGCATCAGCCTCTTTAAATGTGTTATTACATTTACTGTGAATACACTTTACATTATGTGTAGTCAAAATAAATGCACACTTCTGCGTATTTGACAAAACAGCATTATGAATTGCTCCCTGAGATATATTTTGATGTAAGTAAAGCATTCAGGAGCAGTATTGCCCCACCCTTGCCTAAGCATCCATTCAGCTCTGTTCAGAGACAGTCAAACCATTTGAGGCACAAGCAGGGAAGAAATCTGCTTTCACAGAAAGATCATTCTGCCACCTAGTGGATTTATGTGCCAGTGTAGCACGTTTACACATACATGCAACTTAAGAAATGTTAATGTCTCGCTATTCTGTTTCTGTCTCCCACAGTAAAGAGAGCAGAATGAACGGGCAGTATCAACAGACCGTCGACGTATTAAACAACGACAATAAGTAAGTACCTTGGAAAGCATGCGCTTCAGCAAATTGATTTAATAACAGTTGCTTTGCGGCAGCACTGACATCATAGGAGAACATCTTTCCACTCGCAGCACATGCTAATGACCTGAAGCATCTGGCTGTGACTTCTCCCACATTAAATCAATTTGAAGCCAATTAAAAGCAGCTTAGTTTTCCTCATCCATGAAAGTTACAATAGCTTCAATTTTCCAGGATAGTCACATGGAATGTGTCTTAATACCACTGAAGGGTTCCTTGTAGTCAAGAGTCAGTGTGCAAGACTCTTCGATGATGCCTCTAGTGCACAAGAAAGAGTTTACGGTGAATAAAGGCGCCCTTGTATGTGGAGGATAATGGTGTTTATTAGATATTTGAATTAAAGGTGCGATGTGTACGATGTAGCTCCAAACAAACAGCGGCCAGCATTCCACCTCGAGGCTTGCAAACCTGTCACCGTTGGCCAATCCAAAAAAAAGTCACGACTTGATTCCCACTGATTCGATGCACAAGAAGCAGATCGAGCGCAAATGAAACGGACCTTAAGTTCGCAGTTAGTTGTCGCAACTTCTTCTCGCTCTCCTCTTGGCAAAGTAGAGTCCTGAGGCCTGTCTCACGAAGCTGGGTTAACATACCCAGGGTTTCCCTCAGTTATCCAGCTGCACTTAACCAGATGTCCGCGGTCTCACTTTTTGGTCTCACGAAGCCGGTTATCAACTTGTCAAGTCAACCCAGGGGTGTCTCATCTAGATCGGTGCACATAAAAGGGGCGGAGTTAACTCCGTTTGACCAAGAAACCGCCGAGAGCAACGTATTTTATAACGGAGGAGCAAATTACGATCTTAAGAATGTATGAAAAATATAGAGAAAGAATACAAGCAAAACACATAAAGCAACACTACTGCAGCAGCCAGAAGCCGCAAGGAATCGTGGCAACAAAAAAAAACCCAGTGATTCTGTTAATGCGTAAATTACTCTGATTGTAATATTAAATCACCGTCTCAAATGTATGTTGTTATTTTTTATTACCTTTTCGTTCCTCAACGGGATTCTGTAGAAATGGGCAGGTCATTTTTCCAGGACAATGATTGGTCAGTCGGCATCTTTTATCCCCGCTGAGATCTTATCCGGGAACTTAACCTGCTCAGGAGCAGGTTAGGCGTTCAGCGTAAGTTACCGGGGCAACGTACCCCGCTAAGAAGTGAACCAGCTTTGTGAGACGGAAACCCCGGAGTTAATCCAGAAGTTACCTCGCTAAGCGGAAATCCAGCTTCGTGAGACAGGCCTGTGGTTGCAGGGAGGACGAAACTGAAAATACAAGTTGTTTTCTTGTTTGTGCCACTTTGGATTTAATCCATCAAACAACCTGTAAAAACAGACACGGACCACGTGCCTTCACCAGCTCTCGGGGCTGCTCGACAGCTGGACTGCAATTAGCACGTTAGCATGCTTATATTAATTTGTCTCTGCAACAAAATACATAGATCTTTGCATCATGTCAACGCTAACCTCTTCACTTTCTGTTACTAATACTTTTTTTTATTGTTTTAAATTAAAACCCTGGACTGATGTTACACATTGCAACTTTTAAAAGCGAAGTCGGACAACAGAACGGAGACAATTTCACGTCTCTTGGTCTTTTCCCAGGTATTCCTTGTTCGCTGTGGTCAACCACCAAGGCACATTAGAGAGTGGCCACTACACCAGCTTCATCCGCCAGCACAAAGACCAGTGGTTCAAATGTGATGACGCCATAATCACCAAGGCCAGCATTAAGGATGTACTCGATAGCGAAGGGTAAGAATAGAAACGAGACATCAGCAGCTCTACAATGACGTACAGGATGAAATCTCAATCAGATGTTTGACTTTTCCTCCCCTCAGGTATCTCTTATTCTACCATAAACAGTTCCTTGAGTACGAGTAGTCTTCGTGACCGCTGACCATGAAGAACCACTGCTTCTAATGAGAGTCAAGGGCCTGGGGAACAGGATGACACACAAACACACAAACCTACCTGAAACTCTTTGACTACCAGTCTTTGCTCCTCCAGCTCTTGGAGGACAACAATAAAAAGACATGTGAAATCATGCAACCGTACAAAAGAAGAAGAAAAAAAAAGAAAGGAAAAAAAAAAAACACACAAAAAACAAGCACTGAGCTACTTCTTGGCATCTACTTGACAAAACTGAATGAAGAGGAGAGATGGAGGAAGAGTCGGCCGGTGACAGTTCCAGGCTTGGGCAGAGGAAAGAGGCCACACCCCCTCACTCTCTCTCCCTTCCCTCACCTGCTGCAGGGGCGTCTGAGTGGGACTTACTGTCATGTTGATTGGGCACAGCTGGAGTTTTCTTACAGTATTCTGACCACAGACACACACACACACACTCGCGCGCCCTCCATTTCTCTCCCATGGTGCTCTTGTTTCAACTGACCAAGCATTTTACTTGATGGAAGACAGTTTGTTGTCATATGCATAAAGGACTGAACACACACAAAAAAAAGAACAAGAACAGAATAGTAAGAAATGTATTATGGACTGTTGCAAAGACATTTGAAAAAGTATGGTTATGATTCTTATCATTTGTGAATTTTGTTATTAAATACTGTATGAATATAGTATACATCTATTTTTTAAGAGCAAAAAAAAAAAAAAGAAACATGGGAGAGCTTAGAGAGGCTGCCTTTGCCAGTTGCTGGGGAAGTGCTGCCATGGAAACTAAGCATATTTGGACCGGAGTGTGCTCATGTTCATTATATACTGTGTTGATTGTTTTATTTTTAAGTCTGGTTGAGGGCAGGGAATATCTTTTTTATTTCTCTTTTTTTTATTTTTTTTTAAGCAACTCATTGCATTTTTGTTTACTGTTCTTTTCAGTGTCTTTTTTTTAATTTGTATTTTTCAGTACAGTCACATGTCCCTCGCTGTCCTGGTACTGGAAATGTTTTTTTGGACGTATTATACTTTCATTCTTGTGGAATTGTTGGTATAATGATGGTGATGGTTAAATTGGCTCACCTTTTTGCTGTTTATGACTTGTATGTTGAATGTGAGCTTTGGGTTTTCGTCTGGCATTCTGAAGAGAAGACTCGATGTGCGAGGTCCTATAATACATGAGAATGCTGTGGTCTCTCTCGAACACCTCGAATGCTCTGTGCAAAAAAAAAACAAAAAAAAAACAAAAAGCCCATTTAACAACACTGCATGCGACTGGGCTCTCATGATCTTATAAGATGTGAAAAATTGCCCTCAGTGATGCCTCGAAGGCCTGCTGCCCATCATGGTTTTTGTTCTGTAGTTTGGGGATGGGAAGACGGTCACGTGAGATGTATAGAGGGGAAAAACATACTGCACGTATTTGGGCGCTGTGCGACCGCAGCCCGGCTCTGAATCCATCAGCGTTAATCTTCTCCATGGCAACTGTGTGGCTGGTGTAGACCGGTGTGGTCCGTGGTGTCTTGCCTCTGCAGTGCAGTAAACCCAGTGCTCTATTCAATCAGTATGCTGTCAGACTTTAGATAATGCACATACACATCAGGGTGTTGTGGTCTGTTTTGTTTGAATATCACTGATTGTGTATGTATTAAAAATATAAAAAAAATACTGAATAAAAAAAAAATGCACTCGTGTATAAGATGAGGGCCCTAATCTATCACAGTAATGCCACATTAAAAACCACAACCCCTGGTTGTTTAGCTGCTCTGTAATTGAAAACAAACATAAGCATATCCTTCGGTCTGCTGCAGAACCTCAGCTAGAGGGCAACAGCGGGTTTTTTCCGAACAGTAAAATCAAAGACTTTCGGTGTATCATGGAGCAGTTAAGGCCACCCAAGGACATTCAGGGACGCAGCTGAAACGAGAAGGAAGAGGAGAGCTTCATTATCTGTTTCAGTGATTAAACTCAGAACAAAACTGGAGTGCGTCTGTTCTGTCTTTTGTCTCGCTCTGCCATTCACACCCTTCGATTAGTATAGTATGCTTTTTCCCAGATTTGAAGTACTGCAGGGTATTCAGTGGTGGAACAAGACGGTACTGTAAAGGAAACGGGGTCTTCTTTTTATTGTGGCTGAATACAGCGCATCACTCTTGCACACATGCACACTCGCATACGCTTTCTATTAAACTACCATGTTGTGTGTCTGGCCTTACAGCAGCTCTTGTTATGAGCTTGATTATGGCGCCGCTTAGTGGTCAAACCAAGAAGGCTCAGGAGGAGAAAAAAAAATCCAAACTGCCTTCATGTGATGTAAACGCCTTCAATGAGAGAGCCTCACCAAACAATATTTTAATGAGTCATGAAATGCCTGAATCTAAATATTTGGATTAATGTAAACATGCAGTGTCTTGTCATTGTTTGTTAAATATTTGGCATCTTTTACCATTCATCTTTTCCATAGCATCCCACAATTTTGCACCAAAAAAATTAACGACTTTACTTATTTTATTTCGGTTCAACACAACTTTACACAACCCATGTTCATACCAGTAAATGCATGTTTCAGTAGAGTAGAACAGAAACTGGAAGCTTGATGCTAACTTTCTATGGAAATGGTCAAGTTTTTAACAACTATTTTCTAAAGCTATGCAAAAAAAAACAAAAAAAATCTTTGTTCTCTAAAACAGCTGCAGGATATTGTACAACATGAGGTGTGTGGTTCTGTTATACACATCTTACACAAACTTCACTGCACTAAACTATACAACTATTACAGAACTGAGGTGAAGTCATGCCCATGATGCTAATGAGTGTAACCATGGGACTAACACTTGTGGTCACTGTTGCTATGGAAATATAAGACACTCAAGATGTACCATGTCTTTCCGTGGCAATGAGACGTTACGGACCAGGATACTAATCGTGTGTGTGTGTGTGTGTGTGTGTGTGTGCGCGCTCTGCTGTGCGTCATGTGAGACTGAAGACAGTAGCATCACTACGAGTAGTATCAGAGTGGTTGGTATATATGTATACATTTATGTATAGGCGCCAGATGAACATTTCTGAAGCCGCACAGTGATGATTAAGGAACACCAGAGCCTCTTGAGGATGAGTGTTCTTCTAGCCCTCCACCATTGAATGTCACTGAGACGCCCGGAGACAGGACCAGGAGGCTTCAGTGTCATAATACAGAGCGTGAACAAGTATCTTGCAGTGGGAGGCAGCACATGAGCAGCTAAGCCCCTCATGTCGGAAAAGTCTAAGAAAATAGAGAAGCAGAAGGTTATG
This sequence comes from Clinocottus analis, assembly GCF_023055335.1. Taxonomy (NCBI): domain Eukaryota; kingdom Metazoa; phylum Chordata; class Actinopteri; order Perciformes; family Cottidae; genus Clinocottus; species Clinocottus analis. Next base: position 9,743,748 of record NW_027175887.1, on the reverse strand, counting down.
CGGGGGTATTTCTGTAATAAAGCACAGTGAAACAATACATTGAGCATGTGTTCTAAATGTAATATATTTAAATCCAGTTTATATTCCAGTTCAATACCTCCAGATAGTGGCCCATCTGCTTCGTTGGAGCAAAAATAATCCTTCAGTATAATCTGGACAGGTTTTATGCTCTCGGCTGACATTAAAACACGGAGCTGGGTATACGACTCTGCAGTATATATATATATATATATATATATATATATATATATATATATATATATATATATATATATATATATTTATTGAGTCGTGCCGTTTGCAATTTTTGACAAAAGCAGACAACTGCGAGCAATGGCAGAAACATTATTACATGACATACATAACAAACCATGAAAAAGAACAGTCCGGTAGAAACAGGCATACAGTGGCATTGGTTTATATTATACGATTCAACATTGTAGTTTTCTACATCTCAGCAGCACTTTGGTTCGAGGCTGGTTCGGTATATCGAGCCAGCACCGTTACTGTGAAATAAATTATGCATGTAGCTATATTTTAGCAGCGAGTGACACAGGACAAAATATTTGCCGGACGACCGAACAGATATTTACATATTAAATATTCCTTCACACTTAAAAATAGCCACACATAAATCAGAATGTTCTACTACAAAACACAGGAATCAATGGCACTGACATTCATTGTGTTCGCTGTCTAAAAAAGAACCAAACATTATTGATCCACACGTCATATTTTAGGGATCAAAACACTATGACACACTTATATCCTTTGACTTTTGCTGCAGTCTCTTTGCTCTATTGTCTGCAGTTATTTACAGTCGAAAAGAGAAAATAACTTGCAGACGAGACGGGAACAAAACAAGAGGAATGATGAGGCTGACAGTTTTAACAACAGTGTGTTGTTTTCCAGCGTATGAGCACGCTGTTTTTGCACAAAGCGGGACTGTGGAAACTTGGCACCCGCCCTCTGCTCTGAAACTATGTCTGTAATCCCGGGTCTCCAGGGAACATGTATGTCACCCTGGGGACTGTTTGCAAGTATCATCCACCTTCACCTCCGAGTCAATACACTGAGAACAAACAGTTCATTTTCAAATAAAGCATCGAGCAAACAGTTGCATGAACTCCTGATTACGTTACAATGGATTTGTTTACAGACAGAGAAACCCAACAGTGTGTCGAAGGCAGAGAGAGGAAGAATCTGTTGTTTTGTCCTCCTGAACACGGGACGTGTTCCTCTGTGAACCAATGCTTTGATAAGGCCCTCTTCCTCTCCGCTGTGACCTAAGAGATGCCAAGAAGAGCTGTTATGAGTTTCAGATATGGAAAAAGGTCCCCTTCCTCTCAAATGCTGGTCTGCAGGTCCCCGTTCAGCAGAGTACTTTGGGTCTCCGTGGGGTCATTTATCATACGAGACTTGTCCTGCCGGCTGTCGCTGCGATCTGTCTCCTCCAGCCCGCCCACCTTCTTGAGACACAGGACATTCTGGAAGCTCTTCTTGAAGTTCTCCGACAGGAAGGCGTAGAGGATGGGGTTGGCGCAGCTGTTGGCGTATCCCAGAACCACCACGAAAGCAAAGGTGCTCCTCAGGATGGGCGTGGTGCTGATGTTCCCCGTCACCGAGGTGACGTTGAAGACGTAGAACGGCAGCCAGCAGAAGACGAACACGGCCACCACGATGGACACCATCCGAGTCACCTTCCTCTCCGAGCGCTTCCTCTTGGAGGAGCCCACGCGGATGCCCGAGGACTTCACCTTAAAGATGATGCACAAGTAGCAGAGGCAGATGACCATGAGGGGCAGGAAGAAGCCCAGGATGAAGGTGTAGAACATGAAGGCCGTGTAGTAGGCCTCCTGAGGCTCCGGCCACACGATGGTGCAGAAGCAGCCGTCGTGCTTTGTGATGACTCCGCTGTAAATAACGATGGGCAGGTTGACCATCAGCGACGACCCCCACACCGCTAAGTTAATGGTCTTGGCCATGCGCGGCTTGCGCCACTTGGTGGACTTGATGGGATGCACCACAGCCAGGTAGCGGTCGATGCTCATGACCATCAGGCAGAAGATGGACGTGAACTGGTTCAAGGAGTCGACGGTCATCACCACCCTGCAGAGCACGGGGCCGAACGGCCAGTGGACCAGCGCCAGCTGGATGGCGATGAACGGCAGGCCCAGCATGAACAGCACGTCGGCCACGGCCAGGTTGAGGATGTAGATGTTGGTCACGGTCTTCATCTTGGCGTAGCGCAGGATCACGTAGATGACGAGGGTGTTTCCGCACAGTCCCACAGTGCAGACCAAAAAGTACATGCACGTGATGACCACCGTGCTGGTTTTGTTGAAGCTGTGGTCGGTGTAGTTTCCATGGAGGTCGGACTCATTGCCCGGCAGGAAGCTGTCGTACATGAGGTGCTCCGACAGGTTGGGAGGGGACGATGGGAAGATCCAGGAGTCCATGATATCTTGCTGACTCGTGGGGATTATGGCATCTCACCTGCACACGCAAAGATGTATATCAGTTACAGTGTGACACGCTTGAAAGTTATCTTTTTTAATACGAGGGATTTTGTCTTCGGCGGTTCGCTACCTGAGGCCAGACATTCTTTGTGTGTTTATTAGGCTGCGTCCTGCTACCCGGGGAAATCTCTCTGCACACCCTGAAGTCATATAAGCCGTCCCTGGGGAGACGCTCGCTCTTTAAATGTTGCAACATGATCAGCTGCGACGAGTTACACGGAAGTCTTTGCCGACACAATTTTGAAAATTTATTAGGGGGTGGGCATGGATGTAAATTAATACCAGCCTAAGTAATTGAATGAGGGGAGTCATAGTCCTGCCAATAGCCTTGCCGTAGTCAGATTGAAGTGCTTGTCACTGCCAATGCTCACAAGGCAAACATGGTATGATAACTTAGTTTGGTGCCAATAACAAGAGAGGTTTTATGATGCCAGTTCATCATTTTCAACATTGCAGCAGAATACGGTGGACACCGATCGGAGTCTTGTCTTTGGTGACTACATTTCAGTGAAAAGCATGTATGTTGGAATATTATATAATGTATATTTGGAAATGCATTGGGAAGAACAGCTTTAACAAGCAAGAGTGTTATTATTATTCCTACAGTAAAGGAGAACAACAGACCACTGAAGTGACAGAAAGTCCTCTGCACTTAAAGCAGCAGGTGAACAATAAATAAAATGGATGACTATGGAGCATGAGTGATATTTGCGCCTCTCTTTTGCCATATTGTTTGTGAACTATTTGAAAATACTTAAGGTATGCTTCCTTTCAAACCAGACCAAACCAGCACTAAGCCAGCAGTCAAACGAAAGCATGTGGTTTTCCATCCGAACAACAGGATGGAAAACCATTTTAATTAAGAGGCTACTTTAAGTTCTTAGTCTTCCCATCTGCTGCTTAAGGCCAGGCATTACTTTAGTTTTCTTGGCTGAAAAGTAAAGGATTAGAAGACAGATATTCAGCCCGATATATGATTACCTGCTCATAGATAATTATGCACGTCCATGTTAAGGGGAAATAAAGTGAGCATGATGTAAAATCAGACATTTCATGCACAATGTCAGGAACACGGACCGAGCTGAGGGTTTGGTGGCAACAAATCCCATTTATTTCAATACACATGCCAGAACAGCCTGAAGCTACCGGTTAACAATGCAAGTGCATACTGAGAAACAATTCCACTGGACAATAAATATTATAGCGAGTGCTTTACATGCCGAATTTTGACAATCGCTTCAACTTATTTATAACGGAATAATCACATTAACCTGTTGATGGATCCACAATTCATTAATCACTATACTGCGAATCAAAAAAAAAGTCTCTTACCTGCAACTGGAGTCAATCTCTCTATCTACAAAATGCGCCAGTTCTGTGATGAAACTATGTCGGTGTTTACGATGGATTCATCTCAATTATCTCCAAATATTCCTCAAGTTTCTCTCACCGGCATCGAAGTGAGACATTTCTCTGCAACGCGCCGTTGTTCTTTAAATACTCCCACAATGTAACATACATCACATGCGAGGAGAAGAAGACAGAGAGCGGGTTGAACGAGGGGATGAAATACTAACGTGCGCTGCACGAAGCTCCGACGGTGCGCTCGCGGGGCGATGCGCGCGCTGACTGCCTCCAGCTGGAGAGCTGCGCGCGGGTTAAAGGACGCGCGCGAGGAGCGCTGAGGAGATGCTGAGGAGACTCAGCTCTGATCCCGAGAGAGGCTGACGCTAGAGACCGATGTCCAGTTCTGCTTACAGGTGGAGCTAAATGAAGTTAAGCGTTACAATGTCGTCAAATTCATTCAGCGCGTGTTGAGCATGGGATGCAAATTAAGTTGTAAGTGCCTTCACACGAGAGAGTCGGTGTTAACGGTAATGGATTCGTTTAAAGTTAAGGTCGCAGGACAGTTTCCATCTTTAATTGATCTCCCGGACCTCAAAGCGCAGAGAGGCGAGCACTTAAATGACGCGCCATGGAAGTTCCCCACAGGGACTCCACTGCTGCCGATTGTTTTTAATGATAGCCTCATCAATAAGACACAGGTGTTAACGTAAGTAGGTGGAACGGCCTCCCCGGAGTGTGGATGCAGTATTTTCGCTCCACATTAGTGGCACGCAGGCTTTGAAATTTCCTGATATTCTCCAAACAATGAATTATGATGCCCAAACGTCCCTTCAGCATATGGTGGGCGGTCAAGCAGAGTCCATGTCCGGTGTTCAGCCCTTTAGTCTTTTGATAGAAATCCATCCAAAATGCTCCAACCTGCTGCTCAGGTGAGGCACCTCCCATTATCCTTCAAGCTGCTATATTGGCGATGTGGATGTTTATTGTCAATTGCAAGCTGGGTTTAATGGTTTTAGCAGTAATGAGAAAGTTGTGATGCATCATGTTGTTTTCTCTTTATTGGCTACGCTTTTGGCATTTGTTGTGTGTGTGAGTGTTTGAGCGGCTATAGTCAAGAGGTTGTTCAATGATTGTTTTAGGCTTTTACGGCTCAACAAACTAAGCATTTTCTTTCGGACGTCTGTATTCTTCAGATCACAACCGTCTGCGGTGGCCTTTCCATGTCACCTTATGACTAAATGTCAAATAATTTGAGCTGGAAGTCTCATAGCTGTCACTGCAAACTCAAGTTACCAGATGTGGAGGCAAAGTTCTTCTGGGCCTTTAAGCCTCCGTCCCTCCAGTCCCCGCAGCCGAGAAGACGGTGATGTAGAAGTGAAGCCTTTCTGCAAATCAGTGGACACAAGAGTCGGCTTCTTTTGAAGTCTGTGTCCTCCCTGATCCTTATTGAAGTCATTCAAGTAATGGACTGTGTTGAATACACGTGTTTGAGATCACAGTAAATGACGATAATAAACTACAATTTGATGTCTGCCTCCATATTATCATAGTATCTCCATCATTCAGTCGTTCTCCGGCCATGACGTGACTCGACGCCTCAAGAAGTTGCGCAAAGAAAGGTTCAGTTGCATTAAACACATTCGTCAGCCAAGCAATTACATTTCAGTTTGAGACGGAAGGTGCTGACTCAGTATCGTGTCGTCAATGGATCCCGTTACTTCTCTTTGTCTTTGAGATTCCCCTGAGCCCACTAAACGCTGAGTGAAAATGTAATTAAGAGCTGTAACATGAGCACATCTTAGCTGTTGGAGAGAGACGGCAGGTAGTGTCTCTCCCTCTGTGTGTGGAGGTGTTGTGTTGACGTGGACCATGCGTGGTGCTGATGTAACGCTCACAGGGGAAATTAAACAGATCATGGAGGGAAAAGCATGATGAGAATCTTCTCATGCCACCAGGAAGCAAGATCCATTAACTTGATTTAGTGTTGAATACAAAGAAGAGTAAACTAAAGCCTTAAAAAAGTAATGGTGCTGCGAACTTTTAAGATTTCTTTAAACACACAACTTTGTTTGGATGTACTATCTGAAGATTAAACCATATTAATGACCCTGCAGGTACTAGCCTTGATCACGCTTCCAGGCTGAAACAGACATGCCGATGCACATTGACATAAAAAGACTCTCGAGGTGAAATCCTGTTCAGTTCTGTGTTACTTTGACTGAAAGTGGTGATTTAATGCAGGAGAGAGCTTGAAGCTCAGGTCTACATTAGCTCCTAATGATTGAGGCCTGGACAATCACCTCAGACCCTGACTTGAAAGCCTTGTTTCTACATCCTGCCATCCAGTGTAAAGTGACAAACAATTAGCAGTCCGGGGCACGCTGCAAAATATTCAATGCATGCCACAGATGCTTTTGGCATCTTTTGTAAGGTTTCCGCTATGAGAGAAACACATTAGCCAGGTGCTCTGAAAGGGATTGCTGCAATCTTTTTTTTTTTTTTCACAGAACAAAGGTAGTTCATTTTCTTTTCTCGTCATTTTCAGATGAAATAAGACTTGGAGTTGTTGGATTTAGTTTTGAATGGACCAAAGCCATATGTCTGTCTGCGTTGCCGTTGCTTCGTGGACGGATGTACATTTCATAATGTATGTCCGCTGCTGTGGATCTCGTGGCCGTCCTTCTTTTGCTACATATTCATGTCTTTCTCAAGGGCCTGTTAGTCAATGCTCCCACATCCACATGAGATCATACGGTTGAGAGTCACTTGCTATATTTTCTCTGTCCAGTTTATTGTGTTATTTGTAAATGAATATTCATCAACATGTTAATTAACTGCAACTTCACAGTTTTCTCCTCCCACCTGTTCGTCACTAAGCTACTGACATTGTGACCCAACACAGCTTCTAAGCTCAAAGCATGAAATTCATTTTATTATTTTCACCCATTATGCTGTAATGTTATTATCATGCTGGCATCCATGGAAATGGAAATTTATGTTTTATCATGCTGCTCGGTCGCCTGTAAACCTGCTTATAACTTACATTTATTTTAGTGTAAATGGTGACTTTGTATGAAACACAAACATGCGTACAAAGCAGTGTATTGTTTTCTCTGCTAGTTTCAAACTAATGAGGATTTTCATTATCCGTTTAATCGGCTGATTACTGTCTCGGTTAATGGGCTCGATAATGTGGCCACATGGTGATCATAATATCTCATGTTTAGCTTGTTTTGTCCAGTAGTTCAGAACCAAAGTGAAAACTATTTGGTCATCACAACAGTCGCCTATTCATTTTCTGTTGACCGATAGACCTAAACTATTGTGTGAACCCGACTTTGGCTGTTTTCTGTACACCAGGAAGTACATGTATTATGATGCTTTAAAGGCCGCTTTACAGGTAATGTTGTCGCCTACCTGCAGTTATGTACACTCAACAGTACAACATGAAGGAATCCTGCCTTTAGTTATGTTAAAATTGTTTCTGAGACGTGTTCATGGTTGTTAATCTCACATTTGCAACTGAGTGTATTTTGCACACTGATTCAGAAAAGTAACAAAAAGGTTGTTTACCAAGTATGTCTGAGGCATTTCTAATATTTTTAATTAATTTGTCAGACCATCAAAGCAAGTTCCTTCTGTGGCCACAGAATAAACAAAATGTTTTTAAAAAAATCAGAGTTTTTCTTTTCTTTTTTTTTGCCTTTTAAAACAAAGCATTCTCAGGCAAAAGCCTCAGCCCTCACGTACAGTCTGCTCTTTGCACTGTGCTGTTTATTTACATATAATGAGTCTGGCTGCTGTGATAAAGCCTGACTGCAGCTCCTAGGAGACACTACTGTGGTGACCTGGTGAATCTGGAGGGGGTTGATCTGTCAGCTGTGTTGATGTTTTTCCAGACAAAAAAAAAACAAGCACTAAGAGAAGAATAAATGTGCCTCCCAGTCTCATGGTAAATTAAATAGTTTCATAATTTCTGGCCCTGGAACACTGTCCTAACACACCACTTTCTTGATCTCAATAAAACATAAGTATAGACTGTTTGCCTACTCAGTGTTAGTGTCTGATATATAATACTCTGGTTTTTATTTTAAAAAATCCTCCTAAATCCTCATAATAATTCTGCACAGTTTTGCTTTGGCATTTATTTGTTTTTAATTTTGAGATACCTGTCGTTATTACCTCCACTACGAAGGTTATGCTTTTGGATTTGTCTTTTTTTGTCAGCAGGAAACACTACCAGCTTGATTTCATAAACTTCGGTTGAAAGGTTGTCGCGTTGGCCTAAAGGAAGACTCTCTCACATTTTGTGCTTTTAGTTTTTGTCAGTTTTCCTTATAACAGATATTCTGCATTACTAAAAAAGATATTTCCGTCATATTATGAGTTTGGTGAATATTCTACTTTCCATGTTCAATCATGTTGGCTCAGTTATAAAGTCCATCGTCGACCTGAGACGTTACCATATATAAAGACGGCAGTTATCATCTTCCCCTCATATACGACAATTTCCATACGGTCACATGATGACAACTGAGCCATCTCCACTGAGCAAACCTCATTATGCAGCTGAAAGCTCTGCAGAACGATACATAAGCATTTACCATAGATGTGACACCTCCTAAATATGTCCAGTATGATAACGTGAACTGGGACCAAACAGTCTGAGTAGTATAGTATCGTTATTATTATAGCATAGTTATAATAATAGTTTAGATTGATTGCAACTCAATATGAACACACACTAATTTGACAATTCCAACAGTAAGATGTAGCCATGACATTTGACAAATCTGCATGTAAAATCCAAATGAATTACATATTAATCAGTATGGTTGTGCTGCTTCATTTGAAATTGGATCATAAATGAGTTTGTGATTTAATTTGTGGGTAAACATGTGATGAAGAGGATGATGATGATGATGGTGGAGGAAGCACACATATATACCACTGTGCATGTAGTCTGTGCTGTGAAAACTGCTCAATGAATAATCCGCAGTGTTGTATTTTAGCAGCAGACTGTATCACAGTCGTGACTGTCCGTGCTGATGTAATGGACACATGTTCCCTAATTGAGCAGAAACACTGATTAGTGAAGAGATTTAGATTTTGCAGCACGGTCGTGGCTCTTGTCGTCTGCTTTGTCTAATAGCCGACAGCTGGTCAGTTCCTGTTGTGTCTGTACTGGCGCCCTCGGACCCTCAGAGGCTCGTTGCAACCTGTTATGTGGCGTGCAGGGCAGCCGCTGCTCACTTTGTTTCTTGTTTACCAGAGAAAAACTCTGCTCCTTTTTAAGGCTGGTAATTGTGATCGTTTGCTAAAAAAAAAACCACAAAACTTCTTCAGACTCTCGGGTTTATCCCCCCCGCCCCTTTAGGAAATAGACAACGCTTTGGTTCTTATGGTACTGATGGATTTATTCTTCAACGTGCCTCTGTCAACGTTAAACTCGGGTTTAATCAAAATCTTGCTTTAATTCCCTCGATTGTAACAATCACAGTCAATTTCTTCCATCACTCTCACTCTCACACCATCCACGTTTAAACAAAACACAGCTTGTAAGTAAGACACACAAGAAAATATTATTTCCATTTTGGTCTTTTCCCGGCTCATTCTGTTTCATTCCTCTTCTGTTAATTTCATTTTCCTTTTGGTTATGCATACACATGTTTTTTCTTGTGGAAATAAGTAATTAAAATGTAAATGAAGCCTCTGAATCCTCAACACTATTTGCAGACATGAGTGCCGTGTGTGAGCTCCACTGCCAGCTCACAGCCTTTTCATGTGTGTGTGTGTGTGTGTGTGTGTGTGTGTGTGTGTGTGTTGCCACCAACGTCCTTTTTGCAGCATGTCTTTACTGTTGGTGGTACTATAGACTACTGCATGTTAGCTCACAAAACCCATTTCCCACCAAGTTCCCTCCACCTTGTTTTCATTAACCTTTCATGCCAACCGTCAGACAGAGATTTATGAATTTCCTATACACAGCTGTGACACTGTCCGACTCGCTTTCCCTTTCAATGACTGCTGGCTGAGACTTCTTGGGTGCTGTGAATCCGGCTCTGGCAGAGACACAGCACCCAAATCAGTGCACACTGGAAATCTGTGGAATTCATTATTAAAATGGCAAGAAGTGTTTTCAAAATGAACATTGTGCCTCGACGTGTCAGCTTTTGACTGGTTTGACTGGTCTTCAAACTCTTTTGCGTTGTGTTTTCAGTGCATGAAAGTTAATTGTTACCTTCTGGGGCCCCTAACAATGTTTCATCCAGCGTTCAGTTGTTCTTAGCTCCACTCCCTTTTGGGTAATAATAAAACAAGCTGGCAATGATCAAAATGCCCAACTCAAGGCTTCACAACAGCAGTTCACAAACCGTCCAGTGACGCCATGTTGATTCTGTCCACTTCTAATATGTAGTCTATGCAAGCACCTTTACGGCCTCTTTCTTAGATGGTGACATCAAAAACAAGATGGCATAAGCCAGGTTCTTGTTTTTCCCTTCTCTGCTACGTAGTTAAATAATGTACTTTTTACACAATTGCATTTATTCGACAGCTTTAGTTACTTTATAGTTAATTTTTTTAGACATACAAAGAACATGTGAATGGTCATCCAAATACATGTGTGTGTGTATACATTACGATTTTTTTTTATTCTATATGTGATGGGTTTCGTCTCTTCAGGGAATACACTGCTGCATTTGCACAGTGCACGTGAGAGTGCAAGCTTCGTGGGCTTCTGGTCATTGTTTGCAGTGCAGTTTTCTAATCTCATGAAACCAGAATTGGTTTCCACTCTTCTTTTCCGAGCCAGGAGATGATAGATATCGTGGCTCATGGAGGGAGGCAGGCGTCGGCTCTGATTTCTCAGGTGGGCTGTGCCCGACTGAGCCGTCGGTGGCATCGACCACCTTACTGTCACCCCCCCTCAGGAGCCATAATCTTAGGATCAACACTTGTTGCGGATAAACAAACGTCTTCCTTCATGCACTGGCTCTGTTTAAATTTTACTTGTCATTTCTGATTTCCAGCTCCACTGAGTCCAATCATCACATTATGGGGTGTGCAGGTCTTCCTTCAAAACATACCTCTTCCCAACACTTCCTCCCAGACGGGTAAATGCCCTTTGCTTTCCCTCCGTCATGTCAAATGACTCTCATTTATCCGACTGACAAAGCAACAGGAACTCCTCTTTGCAAGGAGTGATTGCTAATTGACTCCCATTTACAATCTGAAGTGAATAACTAAATACTAAATTCCACAGTGCTCCTCCCGCTGCTTTGATGGATTCAAACCAGCTGCATTAGAGCTTCACATTATGAAAGCAACACATTGATGATAAAGTTCCAGACTGCTAATGTTGCACAGCGTGTTATTTAAACCCTGAATTTATGAAGAAATGAATCACACAGAGGAGCAATAAATCCACAATTAGCTGTTTTTACACTTTCTGAATCTGGAGATGAGTGTTATTTTTCCCTAGTGGCACTAATAAGGGAGGTAAAATAAATAAATAAAAATAAATAAATAATGGTCATACATCATGCCAAACCATGCATGGGAAGTTAAAACTATTTAGCTTTTAGTATATCTATATGTTATTGGTCTTCCAGTTCATTTTGATCACCCTTTCTTAATATGAGACTTTTTTAACTGCATGTAATTTGTTGTCAGCCTTCACTTTCCTCAGAATATGCTGTCACAGACGTAATTAATTCATGCCATAATACGTATCACGATTCCATTGCAAGGTGCAAAACAAATCAAATAAACACCCGTGGATAAATCATTAACGATTGGTAACTTAATTGCTGAGGCCTTGATATTTACACATGAAGTTCACAGTATTATTAATCTAACCATAAATAGGAAAAATTGCAAAGCAACTGGTGTTTGTCGGTGCACTTAGAGATATTTGTGTTTGTGTGTGTGTGTGTGTGTAGGTGTGTATGTGTGTGTGTGTAGGTGGGAGGCTGTGGTACACTTAATATATTAGCTTTCGGGCTTCGGGGTGCAGATCTGGCTGCGGCTCAGTTCTCGAGGAGAGGTGTAAACAGAATGCACCGCCATCTGCACAACGCCGACCTCTCAACTAGCAACTACAACTGAAACCGCCGCCATCATTCAGATGGCTTGTAAAAGTAAATTAGAACCGAAAGTGGTCTTGACTCAACACAACTCACCGAATTTATCTGATTTGTTCAATGAAAATATGTTTGCATGAGGAACAAGCTAGCCAGAGCTTAAGTAAATGCAAGCCTTCGTTATCTTGTTGAAACCATAATATGTACATATGCTTGTATGCCACATGCTCTTTTTATTGCATTCAAAAGGTCAAAGCATATCTTCTCGGAACTAATGAATCCATTTGGCTTATCTGCCAATAACAATGTGGCATTTTCTTTTCATGTAACAGTTGTGTTTGACTAAAAATACCCACGCTTAATATTGTAACCTCCGTAGACCGTAAGAAAATGAGGAGGACATCAGTCTATTTGAAATCAACAACCATATACAGACACCACGAACAAGGCTGGCAAGCAAATGAAAGACTTCCAGACATCAGTAGAAGGTTGAGTTTATGCGGAGGCTCATGCTTGTAGGCTTCATGAAACCTAAGTCTGATGTTTTGCTCTGATTTGCTGCCTCTTATATTCTCTGTATCTTGCACAACAGCAGACGTTGAAAGCCTTTTCTCGATGTGACGTGGTGAAATCTGAGGAATGTGTTAAACCTTTCCTCCCCCCAAGCCAACCAGCCTGATATTCGAGAATAAGAAGTCTCTCTTTTTAAAAACGTTAAATTAATTATCTGAGCAACCACAACGTTATTAACTTCTTTTAAAGTGCTACAATACTGTAACCCCTTATGCGACTATACATGTGGTTGAAACAATAAATAAACTGTTGAATTTAAGTACTTAAGTAACTACCGTAACTACAGTACGTAACTACCGCAGCGACCGTAACGTTTCACCAAACTCGTGATGCGTACCCCTTAACCAGGTCAGATTTCACTAACAAACACATTCACGTAACCAGTAATCTATGTCCTTATAAACACCCTAATTGTACCTAAAACGTCACTAAACGGCCGCAAATCTTGCTCATAATCACACTAGTTGTTATAAAATGTTATAAAAAAAATTAAAAATTAAAAAAATGATATAAAATAACAAGTATTAGATGTCATTTGGGGTTCATACGACTACTTGAACATAGGGAACAAGAGCTACAAACCCCAATTGGGGCACGACGGGATGGAAAAGTAACTGTCAAACTTACATGAGCTGGTGTAACATCACATCTAAAGAAGGTCAAGGGTGTCATAAGCACCTGAGTCATTCAGATGATCATCATGAGCCAGATGTGACAGCAGTTTAGCAACATAAAGGCAGAAATGTTTGTACCAACCAATTCATAGTTTGCATTTATGGAGTTTATTGAACTCTTTTCTCAGCCCCGATCAGGCAAAGCCCAGGACTTTATTTTCCCAATTATATTAAACTGTCTAAGCTTTTGTCTTCCCTGCAAATCTAAACTCTTCTGTACTGATGATTCAGTGCATTTCTTGTGGAGCCTTTTATGTGGTTTGAACTCACCAATCATTTGACACATTGATTCTTTATGAAAACAAGGAAAACCTTCTTCTTAAATGTAATAAGAAGTTATGAGAATGATGACATTCCATTGTTTGTGTTTCAAAGTCTTGTCTGTATGTTGTATTGTGTTATCATGGTGTGATAACTAGCAAATGGCCATTTGTCATCTTTGACATTACAGATTATACAAATGATTTAAACACATCCACAGCATGAAAAGAATTGCTTAGCACAACAAAAGGCTCATTTAAATGTCCAGTTTAGTAAGGTCGATGGAAAGCAACGGGCTGGAGATGCGTCCACCTTTCCATCTGTGTGTCTGGGATGAGTTGTTTCCAGCTCAGGCTTTATTCATGCTTTCAATGTGCACCCTGTTGGCCCTGTGGGGATTATCTCCGGTGCCATGGATGTGCATATTCATCCTGCTTAAATGCTACCGCCTTGAGTCTCTCTCTCTCTCACACACACACACACACACACACACACACACACACACACACACACACACACACACACACACGGAACATTATAACATGAATAATTTGTATTTAAGCCACTGAAACATTTATTTATCCAGAGTTTTCTGCCTTTTTTAAGCAAATCCCCTTTTATATAACAGTAACCTTATATCTCCTCGAGGAGAGTCTTCGCCTTCGGGTATGGCCCATCCAGCTCCACTGCCTCCTCTTCAGATGTCCTATACTGTTTCTTGTTTGCTGTGTTCGCTCAGGTTGGTATTGTTGACTGTGTTTGGTCAGTGGATATCCATGAGGGGTCTTAGACCGGGATTGATGTCAATGGCGGTCTTCCAAGTGTCTGATATATTCAGTGCACAGTCTTAACCCCACTTGAGTCCCAGCCATTTTTCTCAAAAATTCTGAATGGTTTGCATACCCATGCTAAATACAAAAATATCTCCTCAACCACAATGGCCATGTGAATCATTTCAAATATGAAATCAAAGGTTTATCATACAGAAAACACTTGTGAGAGCAGTTAAGAGGTTCATATAGATGAAAGAACACATCAAAGAAAAACTGATGTTCTGTCAAGCTCCACTGTATATCGGTCTCTTATTGTTAGTCTGGTTCTTGATACATAAGAGGAAGAGGAAATCAGTCACATCTTACCTAATTCCTTTTGCATGCTGCGCTGGCGTTGGTCTGTTTTCATCTTTAATTGGCTACAACTAAGTCAAAAAGTCACATTAATCAGTAAAGAGGAGGTTCATCAACCCAATCATTCATTTATTGTGAGTAACAGCTAAGGATATAGACTTTAAAAGCTGCATCTAATGTTTGCTCGGAAACGCAGATTACAAAGCCAAGGACAGATGGCTACGTAGGGAGAGACAGAAACGCGACAAGTGGCAAACAGAGTGAGGGCGAGAGCTAGAGAGCTAGATACATAGAAAGAGAGAGAGAAGGTTTCTTTCCTGCAGCAGCTGAGGTGTACTAAACAGCAGAGATGCAGTGACAGATATGGAGATCTCAGCTACTTTGGCTGCAGCAACAAACCCTGTTTCAATTAAGCATCGACCTCTTAATTCATCTTTAATATTGAACACAGCAAGAGTAATGCTGTTATTGAAACCCGCCATGTCTTCTGGGCCGTGTAATTGAGATGGAGATTTGTAAATAGTGCAGTAATGAAATATACATTACCCAGAATAATGTTCTCCAAACAGATTATATGCATTGCAAGGTCGGCTATTCTAGCTGGTGTTTAACACTTTCACATAAATTATGACTCATTAAAATACAATATGCTGGAGTGTTTTGCGGTTTACTCTGTTGTGTTGTTGCACTATGTTACTTTGTATGAAGGTGAGCAAATGGGGACAAATCAACACAGGGAACTAAAAACGTCTAAAAACAAGAGAATAGTCTGCCCATTATTTTTTTCCTGTCACACCCATGATAGTGATGTAAAGGACCACTGCTGATCCCTGACCCAAACGGATCCCCTTCGCGGTTTCGACACATGCGAACCTCGGATTAATTAATCAGTTTAACGCTCAGTGTGAAATAAAGTTTTACTGATAATGGTTATCTACCAATATTCAGTAAAATATGCCATCAGAACATCGCAAAGCATTTATGCTTTTCTAGTCGCCAATATCTAATAGTGTTACATTAATAGTGTGTTAAAATCGACAGATAAAATGTAATAATGTATGTATGTAATATATAGTTACGGTGGTAGCTCCACTAAAGTTGTTGAATTATGTGTTCAAGCTCTGTTCAGTGAAAAGAACTATTGGGCAAAGATAAATTACAATGTATCCATGATGTGTTCAGTGTTCACATGTAACCTTGTAAAATGTAGTGTTTGTGAGAAAGTTGAACAGCATAACTAGATATTGGAGATGAACATGTTTACAGCTCTAAGGATCATATAATACATAAGTAACACTAATTTGTTTTAATACATACAAATAAAATCTTTTATGTCCTCATCACCTATATTGTGTGCTTTTATGAAGGAGGAAACTAACTATAAATTACTATAACAAAGCGAAAGGATAACAATTAGAAATTTTGATGGTTTACACTGACTTCTGAGCGCTTGAAATGGTTTTTGGGACGGGCCTTCTCGACCAGCCAGCTAACTAACCAGCTGTATAATCAAAGCGATCGGTATCTGGGGTTTTCTAAAATATATATTTGCTCCCTTTTTTCCTTTTGTGCTGATCCGATCCGTGACTCTGATCCCTGATACAAGCCGAATCGAGAGTTGTATGACCCGTTGCACCTCTACCTGAGAAGCATCCTTTCAAATCACTGTCACATTGTGCTGCAGGGAGAGCGAAAATCCTCAGCTCGTTGCTCATGTTCACATAACTCCTGGTGACAGTGGCACGCTCTGACACTTGCTACCTGCCTCTGTTGGAGGGGAAACTGACATGGATTGATAGGCCTTAAGGGGAGCAAATTGAGAGACGACAACAGCAGACGTAGCCGTGTTACACTCACTATATAGGTCCGCCACGATTTAGAAGACCCGGGTAAACAGAGTCCACTAGTGTCGGTCAGGAGTGTCCATGGCGTCTCTACACACAGTGAATATTTAGCTTGAGGGGAAGATGATGTTCCGTTTCAAGCATTGTGTCACAGGAATGCAGGTCATCACAAATACAACACTTTGTATTCTGAATGGTTTCCTTTAATGCTGCAACCAAGGTTAGAAACTATTAATTGTTATAAGCTGTGGAACTCCAAACAGATTGCAGCCAACAACACAAGCTTGATAATGTCATAATACATACAGGACAGCAGTTAGGGCAGCGCAGTCAGTTCTGCAAGTTTTAAATGTTTTTAATTAAACAAACACAAAATACCTGAAAACATAGTTCAGACCAGAGTGTTATCAATTCACTACGCCAACTAAACTACATCAGCCGGGCCGCTAGCCGACTTACCAGCTTAATCTCCTTCATAAAGAGGAAAAGCCTCTCTTCTCCTCTTTTCACAGCTCTCTCTCCTCCGTCCCCCACCTCCCTCCTCGGCTTTTGTTCACCTCCCTGACGAGGAGATCAGGATCAGGTGTGTCTCATTCCCACACCTGATCTCAATGCTCTCCTGACGAGGAGTCGAGTAGTGGGTGGAGCCTCCTGGCCATTGGTCTATTACACTATTACACTATATATATATATATATATATATATATATATATATATATATATATATATATATATATATATATATATATACATTCATGTGAGAAGTACCACTGTAGTGTAGAAGTGGAACATTAACTGTGTGTGGACTTGACATCATCGCAGAAAACTACTGTGCCGTGACCTAGCTAATCACAGCAGGTGTCAAGACTAATTTTGGACTTGGTGTATCGGGCGCACACCGACATCCCAACCCCTCCTTGAGATTTGCCCGAGCATCCTGACCTTCAGCAAAGTAACGGAGCAGATTATAAATAAATTGAAGCAGCACTAAAGCCACTGAGCATCTTTATTTAAATGACACACATAAAGATGTAAACATGGAGGTGAGTGACTGCAGCTGTCATGGAGCCGTATGGCGACGTAAAATAAGAACAACACTGATTCAAATCATTGGGCATTGTGTCACAGTAGTAACAATGAGAGTGCATGCTGTCTGCAGGATGGATGCATCTGCTGAAGAGAAAAACAAGATATTGGTATTTTGATGAGTCGTATATGTCACAGTGTGGAATTTAAATGGTTTCATTTCCATGAGAGTGGAAGTGGTGAAGGTTTGAGAGGTATAATGAGTAGCTTTAGTTGGTTTAGATGGACTTAGAGAAACAAGGGGTAGCATGATGAGGTGAGCGGCTCCTGGAACTGAGAGCTGTGACACAAACTAATACAACTTAGGTAATTATTTTTGGCGCGCAACACCGATGAAACATTTCATTTTACTTTGTGCCATCTCGTTAGATAGTTAGACGCTCCACTGGTAATGGCAAGCAATACTGATTCAATTGATTTGGCCAGAGCTTTGGTGCAAAAGCAATTCACCATAGTGTTAAACCATATCTCAAACTAATTAAATTCATACTTTATGCAGCTATTTTTCATGAGCTAATAGGTTTTTCTGGGAAAACACAATATGCCACTTATGTCATGAGTTATGTTGTTATATTATGTCATGAGTTATATTGTAATATATATATATATATATATATATATATATATATATATATATATATGTATATATATATATATATATATATATATATATATATATATATATATATATATATATATGTATGTGTCTATCTTTGCCAGTGATAAAGCAGGCAGTGTTATGAGTTTTGAGAATTTTCAAAAAGTTGATCGCCTTGGGGGATGTGATGAATTGTGGATGATAGTCAGCACAGATGGCTCATCATTAAGGTCAGAAGTGTAATCAAATATAGCCAGAGGACATTAGCGCTTGAGCTAGTTTTGTGGGATTCTCATTCTTATGATGTTATCATTTAAACTTGAAATGGCACTTTGAAACTGTAGTGTGTTTTCTCACAAAGAACTGTCAACCTTGTACAATGATATGTTTTAACATTATAAAATAAATACTATTTATTATGATCATCATTATTGTTGTAATATTTACAGAAACTTTCAAACATTGAGCAGCATCACAAACGTGTCTATTATTAATCCATATGCTTACAATCTTAAAAACAAAAACAAATATGTCTTAATGAACTGTGTATGTTTCCCCTGTTGTCTCTTCAAGAGATTCCTGCTCCTTATTTTTTTATTGACTAAAAACTGAAAATAGTTATTCTTCCCTTTATAAGTCACCTACATGGTAATTTAGTTGTAACAAATGACTTGATTACTGTTTAATAAAAACAATATCAATGCTTTAAATTAGTTAGAAGACAACTTTTTGGGTTGCCAGGTTATGAAAACCACTTGTGTTATAACTAAACCATGTATGAAGAGTGCCTCATTAGAACATGCGTGGTTGGTTCCTCATCTGCTTTTTGTGTTTGAAAATGGCTTGAATACATATCGACAGTTCAGTATTCACTAGTAATTCAATATGCACCTTCATGTGGTCAAGTTTGTCTTTCATCACCCCTCAGCAGAAACAGTAAAATCTCTCTGTGGCTTCCTATTTATGTGTGTGTGTGTGTGTGTGTGTGTGTGTGTGTGTGTGTGTGTGTGTGTGTGTGTGTGTGTGTGTGTGCTCCATGTTTGTGTGTTGGTGTTGAAGTTTATTAAGGTGTCAGAAGAAAAAGGCCCAGGCTCAGGGGAGAGAAACATGTGGCATCATCAATCATGTGCCGAGCAGACGGGACTGCCAAAAGGTCAGACTTCATCCAGTAAACAATGCCTCGGGACGTGGGTTGCTTTGGTAGAAATAGATAGTCCATTTTCAGGTTCATACCTAATCGTCTTGTGATATTACATTTATCCTGTGGAGTTTTCATTGTAAACAAAGTTTGACTTATTATGTTTTTCAACAAAACACAAGCTGCATATCTCATCAATTCATCATCCTGAAGAGTCAGTGCTCTGTTAGGTTGTATCTTGGCCAGCTAATTGATTAATGTGGCAAATAATGAAGGCGGAAGGGGATAGACATTCTTGGTGAATTGTTCTTTAAAAGAGGAAAGGCTTTTTGAGCAATATTTGTTAATTCATCATCCAACCTTTTCTCTGCCTTTTATTGGGATAGTTTTGTTCCTTTCTGGCTCATGAGATGCATAAAACACATCACTTTATTAACCCTTGTTTTTATTCAGTAACTTTTTGCAAGCACCATTGACGGATATGTTATTGGTCCCCCTCTTATTTTGCAATAGGACATTTTCATAGCATGCAAATACAATACCAGCTCACAGTCTAACTGCATTAAAGTTTTGGTCTTTTTTGAAACTAATAAAATATGTGAAACTCTTGATGTGCAACAATCAACAAGAACAATAATAAAACCCAGTTCCAGGTCCATTATAACTTTCATTTCTATGTTTCTAATGACCTGATGAATTATATATTTTATGCAGATATTTTTCATGCAGAGCTCTGCGTGACAAAGCACAATATCAGGTTGCCCCGGGCATGATTTAGGTGAAAATTAGAGCCAGAGGGTTTATCCAGAACATACCTGTTGAGAGAGATTAAAATTATGAGATCCCAAATGGGACATTTGTATCGCGATCGGGGGCTTTATAGCTCGAACTGGTCCATCTTCAACCACGAAGAATAGCAGGAAACCTTAATACTGTGTTCACACGGTCCATCTCCCCATTACTGTTCCATTCCGTCTTGTTCTCTCCAGGTTTAACTATCCACATGAAAACTAGTAATTTAATGACACGCTATATGATTTACCAGATGGACGAAATTAACTATTTTAACACGTGCCTGTCTCACGTTTCCATTCACAGACCAGAGCGAAGCCAGTGTGAGGTTAGAAAAAGAATGTAGCTTTTGAGGGAAAACAAGGTTTTTGATGAAAGCTGTCCGCACCACTTTAAGAGTTAAAGGAAATATGTCAGTCTGATAAGTTAGGGACGGCAAAATGAGTTTTCTGGGCTCCTCTTAATGGTTTTATGGCGCTTTTCAATCTATGAAGCTTTAGGGGATTAGTAATAATACTTTCACATTGAACTGAGATATAAAAGCTTCTTAAAAGCTACGTGCCTCATGCTGGCGGGTTTGTGCCACTTTCTTTTCAGGTTTTCACAGCTCAAAGAGTAATTGTTTTTATGTGATTTTTATCTGCAAGATCAGAGTTTTCCTCTGTTTTTGATTTTTGTTTTAAACTATTGAAGCTTTCACACATCCCAGTTTGACACAGACATAATTTATTTTTCATATTGAGCCAGAACATATCCTGGATCGTATTCAGACTTCATTAAATGATAAGCTAATCAATCCAACTGTGCTATTTTTTTTCTTTCTTATCGATCTATTTTGTAAAACCATGTAGGATCTGTAACATGCACCATGAACTTGTATACTGTGCATTATCTTCAGTAATATGTCTTCAGCATCAGACAATATTAAAGTTCTACATTGTTGATTTATCTTTGGTGATGTGGATATCAGCAGAAACACATTGTTCCCCCTGCTTGCTCTCCTGTTTGCTCCATCCTTGTCAGCGATTTCCATCTGTGTTTGGCCGAGCGAGAGCAACACCAGAGCATTTGAAAGCACAGACACCTGATGTGTTATCACAGACCAAAGATCATAGAACATAAGGAAAGGATATTGCCCAAAACCCCAAGCAGCATTCGTCCTGTGTAACACAAGATTGACCGACAAAGAGGGTTTTGTTTGCAAGAGAAGTGGTGACGGTTTCCTTTTCTTCTGTCTGAAAGTTTAAGGGTTTCTTTACGGTTTCTCATTATGAGAGCAGATAGAAGGCTTGATGACAATCCTTTTCATTATAGCTTCAGTCAGCTGTGTCCCCCACAATCGGTATGAGCAGCTGATCTCAGAAACACAACAATAATCTTGTTCGTGGCCAACAACAGGCTTTGATTTGCAGGCTGCAGAAGATAAGGCTTTCGATAATAACACATTTTTATTATTTATTTTACTGCAGAACACAGAGGGTGTGTCAGGTGCAATAGAACACTTTTAAAATGTTGTTTTAATGTTCACAAAATACATTTGTGTATTCATTTTGTCTGTTTAAATAATATAGATATAAGTGATGTGTACAGATAGAAAACACACTATCTGCAGAATCACGTTACATAACCTCAGACAAAGGATGCACACGTGTCCAAGCATCTACTCTAATGGATATACTAATTTATTACCAACTGCAACCCAAAATACTGCCATTAGTTATAATGGAGTTGGAGGATATTCTCCAACTATCAGCACAACCAATGTTTCATTTAATTATATATATTGGATATAAGATCCGAGCATGAATGAATATTTTACTGTGTCAATGATCCCCATGTGAGGTTTAAAGTGTACTTAACACACAATGTTGATTGTTTATGCCCACATTATATTCATTTTAACATAATTGCACCAATTACATTTTTAGTCAGCCATTATATGTGGGAGGCTCTCCAGCTGTGGATGTGAAAAGTATTGTGTTCACAACCTCTGCGGGATGTACTCTCTGGGCTTAGACAGTTTGCTTTATTGGCAGAATGAGTCCTTCAGTCTGAGACAAAACCATTGTTTGCTGTTTAGTAATAAAGGACACATCTTTAAATACAGTAGATACGTATTTTGAAGGACAACTTAGACCTGTCGGATCCAGGAGCTTTAATAAGCTCTTATAAGATCTAAGCTTTAAGCTCTAATAAGATCTAAGCTTTATTAAGCTCCTGGATCAATTACCACTCTGGTTCCAGATGCTGCTCCTGGCAAGATAAGTGTTGTTTGGATGTTGGAGTCTGAAGCAGCGGGCCGTTGTACAAGATAGTGATTAAGACTTGACTCATGGTCAGTCAGAAGAATGCTCGGCAAACGTCTTTTGATGAAGTCTGTGTCTTGAAACAGAACCGGTTGAGACTAATGAGGAACAGAGTTAAAGGCCAAATGCATAGAGTGTCTTTAATCACGACCACCCTCCGATATTTCCCCTTCTTCGCTTTTATTTTCTTATTCATCAAGATACATATTCCTCAGATTTGTCACTTTTACATTTTGTAATGAACCAGCTCTCTGCTCTGTGGGTCAGAACATTTAAGCAAACTACATGAAGTCAAACAGCCTTCAAGAACAACAAACGCTCTTATTCTCTCACGTAAGATGTCATTATTTTAGCAGCTTATTATCTGTAGATTCGTAGGTATTATAGACTAACACGCCATTTAAACATCAGGAGGCGTCGCATTTAAAACCAGAACCTGGTAAGAGACGTTTGAGTCGTCATTCAAGCCCAATACGACACACGCACACACACACACGCACGTGCTGTCGCAGTCGATGTCTGTGTCCTCTCAACAGATGTTGCACATTTCACACATATTGTACGATCGGCTGACATTGATTGCAAAATCATAGCTGGGGGCATCGCCTCCTCTTCAGCGAAACTACATCTCGATGGCAGAATGTAATTATCACAGAGCGATTTTTACAAATCCATCTGAGCAGTTTGTGAGATTAGTCAATCATGACACCTGTTTCCCCCCTTGAGATACAAATATGTAACACTGAATGCACCTCACTTGTGTTTCAGCTCAGCTAAATGAAAGATGTACGCCGAGAAATTCAGAAGCAAGCTCGATGTTGTCTTGCAATTTCCTGGCAGATTCCTGTGATATCTGCTTGTAAAGTCATATTGCATGAATGCACGTTTAAAAAAAAAAAGAAGAAAATTACATGTTTATATCCACATGAGTCTTCACATATTATTGTTTGATAAATGTTGTGCCTAAGTGTAATTTCACAACATGGATTGCCACTTTACATCCGGTGCTCATTTAAGAATGATTATTTTTGATCAAGTTGATATATTCTAATGAGGCACTCTTCGTACATGGTTTGGTTGTAATTAGGGGTAGCACAAGGGTTTTTTTTTAGATTGATAATAGACACATTCATAATGCTACTAAAGTGGTTTGGAAGTGTCTGTGAAGATAACAACAATAATGATGATCATAATAAATAAAAGGTATATATTTACTAATGTGACATTCTGGGTGTAACTGTGCCTACATGTTTGTTTACCGCTTTCTATGCTGAAGGAAACCAGTCATTCCTGCCAAAGTGTGTTCACACCAAATCTTTTCTGTAGGTGTGGTGGCTCACCAAGACTCGGTGTGCAACCACATCCAGGTTTCATAAGCAGCCTCAGTGACCCATCTGTTGGCCTCCTCTTGTGGCCAATACATGCCCCGCCACCAGCTCTCACCAAGCATTTCTCAGCAGTCACCCCGACTGGAAGACAGCTTGACAGCAAGTGAGCCATCCCCTCAGCCAGCAAAGGAATAATGAATCAAAGAGTGAGTCACATTTCATAATTCAATTAAATTCAGCTTTTTTTTTTTTGTGACGAGATGAGCAAAACAGAAAGCAGAGAATTTCATCAAAAAATGAATTCAGCTCTGCAGGTTGTGTCCTAACCAAATGAGCCACCAGGATGCTCCGTTGTCTTCCTCCGTCTTCACTGTCAGCCTCCATGAGGTGTTACTGCGGATCTGTGCTGTGATGTGCTACGTGCCGAGTCCCCAGTAGACGCTTGAAAATCCCTTCGACCGTCTCCTGACATCGCAGGGTTATCACCATGGCTACTTCAAGTCAGTCGTGACATTCGCGGGGACTCGCTCAGACTTAAATTCTTTTACAAAGATATGAGAGCAGTTGGTGAGCTGCAGGAACTTCTCACCTCCCTCTCTCTCCTTGTCAAGCCAGCTGCCTCACGGGGAACACGTACTGTACTCTGTTGTCCAAGTCAGTCATAGAGCAACAGGGCTGCAAGCTGTGGCGTCTTACAACGTGGAGCCATGCAGGCCGTGTGTAATGTACACTCGTACATGTCTTCAGTCACATTCCTTCCCATCTATAAGTCATCACCCATACCTATTGGGGATATATCATATATCATTTTAGGTTAATACATTTGGGAGTTCGACAACAAGAACATGCTTTAATGTTTTCTCATACTATTCATACTGAGAATAGCTTTCAGTTTTGGGGAAGCTACCTGGAA
The DNA here is from genome assembly GCF_023055335.1 of Clinocottus analis. Lineage (NCBI taxonomy): Eukaryota > Metazoa > Chordata > Actinopteri > Perciformes > Cottidae > Clinocottus > Clinocottus analis. Next base: position 9,719,158 of record NW_027175887.1, on the reverse strand, counting down.
CGTGTAGTCTGCTAAGCTACCAGTTATAGTATTATATGTTAAATGAAGCTTTACTACACTGAAGACATGTAGCATTTATAAATGTTTTCACATTGTACCAACTTCCTTGAAGTCAATACTAATGTTAATATAAAAATGAAACTATGTATATATATCGGACTAAAATTATAATGTATATCATATAATAGAGTTAATTTATACATGAACAATTATGCACCCTATTACCATAACAATATCACTCTAAATGTCTTAAAGTACTGAAGACGTGACCTTTTCATTGCATGTGCCCTTTACATATCATCTAATGGCTGAACTCTTTACAATATTCCTATTGACTGTCCCTTTCAATTAGTTGAAACACAGTGATGTTCTCTTTGATCCGTATCAAAAGAGTTGTATGTGGGTAATTTTGCTTATTACGTGAATGCCGACAGTCTGCACTACAAATAGAAACACATATTGAATGGCAAAACAGCGTTTCAGCTTGTTTTTGTTGTTTTCTTTTTGTCTTGTTTTTCAAAACGAAAATCGAACCATCAATTATCGGTGTTTCATCTGCCTGCTCCAGCTTGTTTCAACTTTCGGTTCTTATTGATTTCAATATGCAGACAATGGACCCAGGTTTTTATTGTATGTGTTTGTTCTCAAACACGAGCTGACTTTTGCTGAGTGTAAAACACCTTCCAGCAAAAACTTTCTGCTTATAAGTATACCGCCACCTTGGGAGCCGTTAAATGCGATCCCTGGCGGTGCTTTATTCATGGTTAGCTCTGCTTTGTTACCATCCTCCCACTGACCGCACTTTTCCTATCACACCAGTATTGGAGTAATTGTTTAACAAAGGCCTAAGCTCTCATAAAATCCTGATGTCGATGCAGAAAAAAGGAAATGCTTGCTGACTCGATGGAAATAAAGAAAGCATATTCATAAAAGAAGCTTCCGCATGAATGCTAATCTGGCTACCAATGCTAATGCTAGTAAGCAGTCATGTATCTCGTTATATCGCGACACATCGCTTGTACACTATATCATAAGCATTACTTTGATGGTAAAAAGATCTTGTGACTTCTTAACATCCTTCGCTTTCCAGCCCCAGATTCTCCGTGCTAGCAGCATTGGCTCTAACCTCCTGCTGTGATCCAGCCTGAAGCGTCTCAATAAGATTTGGTACAGACATGCATTACCCCAACAAGATGCAATTTAATAACTTTCGGGATCTCAAGACCGTTAATGTAATACAAGACAACGTTTTAGTATAATATATTTTTTAATATAAACTAAAGTGATGGACATATAACTGTGACCATGGAATAACCAATTACAATGACAATTGCAATTGCCATTGTAATTGTTGACCAATTGCACGGTTTAATCCATGGCTCCCCTGTCCAAAATTGGAAAGATCCTTGGGCAAGACACTGAACCTGAAATGACTCCCAATGGTCAGGCTAATGTCTCACAGGTTAGCTTGTTGTCATTGATGTGTGTGTGTGTGTGTGTGTGTGTGTGTGTGTGTGTGTGTGTGTGTGTGTGTGTGAGAATAAGATAGTGTCGGCAATAAATGTGGCATGGAAATGCAGTGATCTTACAATTTACCATCTCATGATCTATTCTGTCAGCTGTTTAGTGAGAATATGTAGCATGAGGTGAAGCTCAGAGCAGGTAGCATATGGCTCTGTCAATATCACAGAAGGAGAATCCAGGAAATCATGCTATCGCTCATATGTGTGTTGTGTGTGTGTCCGATGCAAATTTGTTGCTGCAGACACCCCTTCGCTCTACTAAATGCACCTTTCTAGTGTTTCTCTTTTATTTACATTAATAGGCCACATATCAGAATTTATTCTAATGGTACAAAAAAAAACATAGCTTTTGTGACCTGTTTACATATATGAAGCCCAAAAATATGATCAAATGTAGCTGCACTCTGCTGTTTTGTTGCACTTTAAGATGCTCGCCTGCTGTGAAATGGGCTGCTACCGGATGGCAGACTCATGTTGACCTGTTTGGGTGCTTTCAGAGGGAAGCATCTCCCCTCTGTCGCATGAGCCGGGCTTATCTCCCACCTCCACAACCTAATGAATCTTGGTTGAATTATATTGCCTGAAGTAGCATCAAAAAGATAAGCAGAGCGGTTACGTTGTATTGGCAAACAGAAGCCAGAGCCATACTGGAGGAAAATTTAATCAACCTGATGATTTCATCATATTTGACAACCACAATGCACAAAGTGTCACTTGAGGCACAGCTTTGCAGCTGACGAATGGTGTTTGCCTTCAATCTGCTGAATTTGAAACCCTTTACTGCATATTGCTGATAAAATTGCCGGTAGAAAAACTTAATAAGTTGTTTCCTTGGGTTAGCTTGTAAATGCCAAGGTACATCCTGACTTCCTGCCTTGGTTTCTCATCATTAAAGTCACAGCAGCACCTTTACATGTTGCGTCTTCCAGCTCAGAGGCAGATTTACAATATTTGTTTATCAGAATCTTCTCTCCTTCTGTGTGCCGGCTTGGAAAATATTTAGTGCTTCTTTCTGTTTGTGGTTCCAAAAGAACAATAACTAAGTTGAAGGAACATATTTCTGTCAAATAGACACTAGACACTATCCTTTCCAAATTCTCTCTGATAGTGACTCTTTTAAATGAGACCTTTTAAAACATGCACTTATTTTTTCCTCAAACAACAAGAAGGGAGCGGGCTCTAAGCTGCAGTTAATTAGAAGTTATATTATCAAGCCATCTTTCCTGCATTCAGTGTACAACACAGATGGCCTCGATGTAGTGAACATTGTTTTGGGGATCATGCATATCACATATAGTTCAACTGTGTGCATCTCAGCTATGATATGCACACATTAATTCCCCTCAGATACATTTCCGTGAGACTTGACCTTTGTGCTCATCACGATAGCTTTTTAATACATTGTGAGTATTCAATTAAAAATCACTAAAGGGAAGACTGTGACGACAAGCTATTATTATGTGTGCTGTGTCTGTGGCTATGTGACGGCTTCGTAATTACCTGACTGACTAAAAACTCAAATGCCAGACCAGAAGGGAGGCTATATAAAGGAAGGTCATTAAAACAGAACACAGCTCATTAGCCTCTGTTGAATAGCACAGGTCTGACCTGCTGCTCTTTATTCATCCTGGGTATGATAAACATGACTGACGAGTCTCCAGCTATAAGCACATCTCTGAGGCTGTATTGAGGAACAGTTGAGCTCAATGCTAACTCCAGCATGATACAGAGGTTCAGTGACGAGCATCTTTTTCAACTTAGTGTTAGCATTAGAAAATCTGCAAATCAGCAGTTAAGACAACGCATAGTTTAGGTTAGTGGGAGTGTCATTAGTTTTTGCAGGTGTCTAGTCAAAGTATTGCACCATTATCTGGTCTGATACTGTGCTGGCAAAGCTACTCCAATACAACCTACCCCTGTACCACTATAGCTACGTGATGATAACTTCTTGTCAGTTGAGCCAAACAAGCCACCACGCGTCAACAATAACCTGGCTCACAAACAGGTTAAATCCAACATTGTTAGTCATTGTTAGAACTGTAATGTAAGTACTCATATCAGTAGTAGGTCTTGGCAAGTACCCTAAGTTAGTACTTGTACTTATTCTGAATTAGTCAGGTGTTAATGCAATGCTAGCTGGTGCCTATCCCAGAATGCACTGGGTTGGAGGCTATACACCCTGTACAGGTTGCCAAGTTACCACAGTCCTACTTTAGCTTAAGAACCAAGTTCACATACTTCTCCTGCAGATTGCACATAGACTTCACGTAGAGCAACATCCCAATGCGGTCAGAAGATCATTTTCTGCCATAAAGTTACAGTTACGTTTGGTGGGTGTATTGACTGAGTGTAGTTCCTTAGCTTTTGTGTCTCATTGAACCCAGTTGAAGTATTGAAAAACAAAGTCTACAAAAATGAGAAAAGATCTGTGGGGAAATTTGAAATAATTGACTGCTGGAAAAATGAGCAAAGCTCATTTGGTGTTTTGGCCTTTATTGTTCAAATCAATGAAACACATAGGAGACCAGGATCGTACAGAGGAGGGCAGCGGGGGTTCTTTTATAGCTGCTTTGATCAATCTTCTGAGAACTCACACTGCAGAGGCTCTGATGGCACACGCCTGCATCCATTGCAGCTTGTTAAAGCATGCTCCTTCTGAAGCTCTTACTTAACATTAAGCAACGTTCTCTCGTATAGATTGCCCTGTGCAGTCAGAAGTGTGTTTTAGAAAAAGGTAATCTTGTAAACGTCACGATTTGCTGAATTTAATGCGTCATTCATAATCGAACAGACACGGACCCTCGACAGCCCTCCTTGCGTCTAAGAGGTGCTCATCAGTTCTCTTTTTAATAATCTCATCTCACAGTTTTGGAGTGTGCTTTGGTGATGTCAGGAATGATGGGCCCTCGGTGTGGTTTGATTGCACATGCAGGAATGTGTGATTAACGCCCACACGGCAACAACAACGTGTCCATCGAAATGCCACTATCTGCATTTACTCTGCCATTTACCATCCGGTGCTTGAGTTCTGCCCGTCGATAAATTAGCAAATAAATGATTATGACTAAATAATTGTTCCCTAGATACTGTCTCGTTCGGCTGCAGTCCCTCGTGATAAGCACAGCCTTCAGTCATGTCTAGACGTGGCACTATTGATTTCAGGAACAAAAGATCTTCAAGTAACTCTTTTCAGTCCATTCCAGCATTGATATTCTCCTCTATCTGACCGCTCTGAGAGCCCTATAGATTTAGCTTGGAGATTTGTTCAATTTGAGGGCGCCGAGCTCACAGTTAGCATCAGATTTACAAGATTATCAACAAACTGGTCCACCGTCTTTTTTTTTAATACTCTGGCTCTGGATGTTTTTGCAAGGCGAGATGAATGTCAGTGATCTCCGACTGATCCGGTTGAAGCCCTGCTAACGCGAAGTGATCTCTCCCACGTCCACCTCGGTCTGCAGCTTGCAGGGGATCTCGGGCTAAACAGCTTCTCATGCAACCAAAAGGAGATTTTCGGTTGAACGATTTCGTCGGCTTTCCCAGATTTGTGAGAAACATACAGAGCAATTTGGTGGTTTGTTAGTCCCAGATGGCTGTGAAGCTGACATTGGCAGGTTTTTGTTGAGATATTTTATTTGATATGAATCAATGTGTTTATTAATTTAAGCTGACATTGATGTTCATGGACACTCACTTTTGCTTTTAAAAAACAGCAAAGTGACACCGGTAGTGATATAAAGCTTAATGTTTTTCAATGTTTCCAATTTATAGCAAACGTGACAACAAGCGTGAAATAGTTGAGATCAACTTTAGAAATGTACCAAAATAACTCTGCCTGCTTATATTTGTTCATTCAGATGTGATTTTGAATCCTTCCCGCAAACAGAGCCTCTCTCTAGCCGCTCTGCAGACATAAGCGGCGTCTTTTCTCATAAACAGTCACTGTGTCTTTTAGGAAAGCCGAGGCTGCTTTCATACGAGAAAAGGTCTGGAAGCAGTAATTGCTCATGAATGAAGCAGGATGCTGGCAGGGGGCTTCAGAGCGTGCACACTGCCAGGAGGGTTATTTATCAGAGTACAATGGCACAGCGACTCTGATGACACACAAGTGAAGAAATCATCAGCGCGCCGTCCAAAAACGAGATGGAGGAGGCGAAGATCAGGTCACCTGATAGGATTTACTGCAGACAACGTGATAGACCATTGCGATAGGGCTATTGGATATTTCCCCTCAGCATCTGAATTATTTGATGGCAGACTTTATAACCCTGCACAGTGTTAACAACTATAATGATTAACGGCTCTGATTTAGTTTACTTCCTGCATTTCACAAGCAATAGTAATTGTTTAGTCTGAATGTATTGCAAGGTAAAGACTGTTTCACTGATGCTTCAATGCTGTATGTAACAAACACAGGGAATTATTCAGATGTAAGAGCTCCAAAACGCTCAAGATGCATCATTCCTGACTGCTCCTTTTGAAACAAATGAATCCTCTCTCTGCTGTGTGGTGTTGCCACCTGGTGGTCAAACCTTGGTTCTACACATTCTTCTGATCAGAATATGGAACTCCATGGCACACGTGTGTCTTATCAACAAGACTCCTACAGCTCAGGCACAGCGTGGTTGTTCAACCTCAGAGTGCCACAGTGTGTTTGCTCAAGATGGGTTGTCTCGGATGCTCCGGACAAAGCGTTCCATTGTTGGAGTGACTTACAGCACTTTCCCTTCTGCCTCTGTGGACTTATGATAAAGACATAATAACCTGCAGAAAACACGCCCTGTAGAATGTGACTCGGTCATGCATCTCTACCTTTGAGTATTTGCATTTATAATATAATTCACTTGCACGCAAGCTGTATTTCTTTGAGATATCAGTGTCAAAGCTGTACACCTGTCTTTGACAGAAATTCCTAATAAATCCCCCCCCTACCCCCTCCACCATGCAGTTCTCCACCGTATGTGTCCGTTCTTGGCTATCCGTGTTTTTAAGAAGGAAAACCAAACCGGAGGAACAAAGAGCCCACTGTGTCTGCTGGAGATATTCGTCACCTGTGGTAATACTATGATGTAGTGGAGCTGGGATTACACAGGTTTAAGAATGTGAAGGGTGACAGTTTGGACAAGATGGCTATTGTTGAGGGTAACACCTGAACTGGTAGCAGAGGTAAAAAAAACAACAACAAATGATCAGATGGAGATGGGAAACGGCTCATCTCCGGCCAAGTAACCATTCTGGCAAGAGTGCATAAACACGGGCTCTTACTGTTTGTAATGGGCCGCAGAAGAAACACGTCCAGAGCTGATAATAGAGTTACAGCAGGCCATAGTCATGTTTAGGCACATTAAAGCCCAAATGTCCACTTAATAACTAATTCTACATGTTGTTTTCTTCATGTATTTACTGTATTTCAAAAATAAGGTCTGCATTTTAAATGTGTTCTCGTTGTTGTCAAATACAAACGAAGACAGGAATACACTTGTCCATGTACCCCCGACATTACTGATGTTCTCCCTGTGATACGGAGACGCCACATCGATCCTCTGTGCAGTGAATTTACCAGCTGTGTAATATAGGTATAGGTTGGATGTTTTGTAAAAGCTTTTAATCTTGAAAAAATCGTCTGAGTTGGAATCTTTGCCAGAGGCCAATTTATGTTTTGTTGTTTATGTACTACTTTCAGTAAGTATTGTGGCAATGAAACAAACTGCCAGGACAAATGCAGAGCCTTAAGTTTCACTGTTGCTGCATCTATGAAACTCTTTAAATCGTCTTAAAGCCCCCCAAGGCTCGTACAGCTGTTCCCTAGAATCAGCTGTCACAGATCCAGGTAGGAACGTTATGTAGAGTGACTCGCATTACTTTATTTCCAGCCCAGTTGGGCTGCATTAGGAAGTAGGCCTGGTCCAGCATACCCGACTATGTCAGCCATAGCAGGTCTGTGCCCCCGAGCATTAGGTGGCCAGCTGCTAAGAGTTTCAAATATTTCTTTAAAAAAAAAAGAAAGAAAGAAAGGTCAAAACATGGAATGACATTTGCTGGGAATGGGGCTGGGTATTTTTTTCACACATATGTAAGGTGCATGTCACGCAGGGCGGTGAGGGGATGTGAATAGAGCAATTGAGAAGCACGAGACCCCGCGGAATGCACCGGAAACCACTGTCCAGATGTGGAGTGGCAAGACAGGGTGGGGGATATGGGATAGTGGGTGTAGTAGTGGTGGGGTGGAGGACTAGATTTTTTACCAGGACGGTGCAGTCCACACTGAGTTAGTTAAAAGACCGTTATTGGCTTTCTTTGAATGACATGAGCTGAGATGATTGGTTTCTGTTTCATGAGGGTTGTATCTCATAGCAGTGCGCTTCAACATTCATACAGTACACTCAGAAAAGTTCTTAAGAGGAAAGGCCTCTTACAAAACTATGTTGTTTCTTTCTTGCATTCTAACGGTATTGTCAGCTTTCCAAATAGAAAAGGTGAAAGTTTATTTACATCGGACACTAAGTGTGTGTGTGTGTGTGTGTGTGTGTGTGTGTGTGTGTGTGTGTGTGTGTGTGTGTGTGTGTGTGTGTGTGTGTGGTTGTTTATTCATGCATACCTCTATACAGTAGTTGCTTGTAACAAGTAGTTGCTTGTGTGTGGCTCTGCAGTGTATTGTAGTTATTAAAGTCAGTAAGAAAGGAGTCTTTGTCACGGCCATCATCTAAACCCAGTCACACGGGCCATCTTGTGCCAGACAGCCCGACTCATTTTTACCTCCGCATTCCTGGGCTGTTTGGTAAGCCCATAGGGGTCCTTCTCTCCTCCTGCCTCCTTCCATCTCCTCTTGTCTGGATTCTTCATTCCATCACCATGTTGGTCCTCACGGGAACATTACACACACACACACGCACGCACGCACGCACGCACGCACGCACGCACGCACACACACACACACACACACACACACACACACACACACACACACACACACACACACACACACACACACACATCATAAAGTCTACTTTTATGAGGCCTGTCATTTTTTTTTTTTACTTCATCACGGAGCTGTTAATCAAAGTAAAGGTTTTAGCCTTGAGGTCAGAGAGGTAAAGGAGGGTTGTACATTATATTGAAAGGATTCCAAGCATGTAAGGGAAGGACAGATCATTTTTTACAACACTTAATATAATGTATTCCAGTCCACAGTATCTTAAATTTGACCTCAATTGTAATACCTACATTTAAATGTAAGATTGTTTTATAACATACTATTCTAGCCTCAGAACGATCACAACATGATTTGTGTAGAGAGTAAGCCTCAATCACAAGGCTTACTCTCATAAGTTGTAAAATGACATTGTGCCATATATTATATGATTTTTATTCCAAACTGGAGGTTGTGTAATATATGTGGGTCATAGGCTCAATCACCATAACGTGACCTTATTTAATGAAAAGATTGTGACTTTTAATAAAACATTTGTTTTTTAATTATGACTTAAACTTGAGGTGATTATATGAAAAAAGACAAGTAACAAAAACAAGACAAAAAAAACAACATAACAGGGTCATAAACACATAATAATCATTCAGCATTATTGTGATGGGAGAGGTTTAGATTAGAAATTAATTTCAAAAGATAACAAAAGAAAGAAAAAGCCCCCTTGTCCCATTTACGCACACTTCTGAGATGGTCCCTCCTTTCTGCTCGTCAGTTCCTGTTCACTCTCAAGTTCCAGCTGGAAGGCAACACCTGGTGAACATCAGTCAAGCTTTATCCTGCACTATCTTGTACTATTACCTGGTTTCAATAGAAGAGAGACGAGATACTATAAGTTTAGCGAGACATTCGGTATCAATATGATCACTTAAGTTGGCAGACGTTGTGTCGCTATCAGGGAGAAGTTGAACTGATGGGTAACTAGTTAAACTGATGGGTAACCAGTTCACATGATGGGTAACCAGTTAAACTGATTGGTAACCAGTGGCTCTTTTCTCATCCGCATTAGTCACTAGAGTTTTAATGTCTCAGTAAACGTCTGCTGGGTTGCTCCCTGCATCGTTTCAGTGGCTGACAAACAAACAATCCATTCATCGGAGAGCCAGACTTCCCAAGAAACTCAATCATATGTTTATACATTCTTTCAGTGAAAGAGCCTATTTGCGGTTGAGCTATTCTAGTTTCCCATGTTCCACTCTCTCCTCTTGTCTCTCAAACATTTTCCAGACTTTTCTTCCTCCTTCCTCCTTTCCTTCTTTCCCCTAACTTGTGTTTTCTTTTGTGTTTCTTTCAGCAACTTTTTTAAAGTGATATTCAATAGAAAGGGTAGATTATGTGGAATAGAAAACTTTACATTTGCCTTGGACTAGAAAGTATGCAGCCTGTTCCACAGTTTATGTGCGGATGACTTCACCTGAAGTGTATTGGTGATGGTGGCCCCTGAATTGCCTTCCTTCATTTCTTCAACATACCAAAACAACATACTTCAATTCAATTTATAAAAGATGGAAGTAAAAAAGTAAAACAAATCCTTAACAGTCGCACAAAAGTAAGAATATGTGTATAAGCACACAACATGTGTGCATGCAGTTTTATTTGTTGGATGACGACGGTGATGATTATTGAGCACCCCTATCTAATCGCACAGTTGAAAATCAACCTAATTCCCTAATATTAATTTCTGTACCTCACTGTGTGGCGTGAGTCACTTCGGCAGTATAAGTATATGGATATTGTAATTCTAGGAGTTTAACGTTGACATTATGGAGGTTTTATTAAATGCATAACTTTATGCAATGTATTCAGAATATTTGGAAATCCAGAATCACCTCAGTGCAATTTCTCAAAGGGTCGGAAGGGAGGTAGGATTATTATCGGACGATATTTCGGCCTCTAATTCCTGAAGCAATCGGAAAAATATTAATGAACTCTGCTGAATGTACATCACTGCTCACATGCCAGAAGAGCTCGTGGATGACTTGTGTGGTTATTTATCCCCCATGGAGTATAGTGCTGGTAATGATTTTTATCAGTGTTTACCATCCATATCCGTCTGACAGTCTTAATTAGTGTTGTCTCCCTTACAACCGGACCTAATCAGTGGGTTTAACTTAATCCATGGGGTTTAATTCCTGCCTCAGAGTGCCAATGTTTTGGTCTGGCCCGGGCATTTAAGGCCTTGTGACTTCCTGACTCTTCCCTGTTTGTCTTGGCAAAGTATCGCTCTCTGCTGGACCTATTTTGCCACCATGCCTCTCCCTATTACAGCACATCAGCCATGCCCAGCTGCTCAAAAGTCATAGTCCACCTCTGTCATGAAGGCTAAACAAAAAATAGTATGTCACATTAATAAACAGAGAATGGGTGTGCAAAATGGCTCATGTTTCCATAGATGACCATGAAGACAGAGCAGCTCTCTGTTTTCTTAACACATCTTTTTCTCCGTGTAGCTTTGGTCTACTTCATACATAATACTAATAATATTGCTTCAGAACATAATTAATATGTTTGACCTGAGCCATGGCCTCCTTTTTCTCTTTAAAGCTTTTCTTAACATGAACGGTAACAGTGGGTTGGACTGGAGCTCAGCAGGAGTCAAACTCTGATACTGGCTTTTGATCAACAAGTATAGTGATTATTATTATTATTATTATTATTATTATTATTATTATTAAGTGTGCTTCAAGGCAAGATTTTACATTTTCTCCTCACAGTTGTGATATTTTTAAACAATGACGGGTGAGTCAAATCATACTTTTAAGGAGTTCCAGTAATTTGACAAGTCTGGCTTTTTTTTTTAGCTGGGAGAAGAAAATGTTCTTCCTTCCTTCCCCTTCCAGCTGACAAAGCTTGTGAACAGAGACCACAGTGAAAACCTTTCCTCCCTGGATACCCTTAGTATATTACTTCCTTAATTCCTCTGTGGAAACATCTCGACAAACCTGGCTGAATAACTGCCAAGGCACATTCTGTACTACAACAAGTAATGCGTTGTGCCCTGTTTGACTTCGGAGTTGTGGAAACACAGAGGGGCTCAGTTCCCTGGACTCTGCAGGTGCTGGGAGCAGATTTCATAAACACCTGCTGGCAGTTCAGCGTGTGGAACTTTGAATCCTGGCTGATCAACACTGTGATTGTCTGAGGTACAGTTAGTGATGGACAGCCAATGCTGTCAACTGTTAGTCAGTTGAGTCGCCACAAGCTAAATACTTCAACATTGTATTGCAAAGAATTTGGCATGACCAGTCAAATTGCTACCACATATTTGCCATTGCCATTGTCTGTATTCCTCAAATTGAAGTATTTCTGGGTGCTCACTTTATTTGCCAGAGTTCCCAAGTGTGAGGGCTCCCGCCACCCTCTCCCCTCAGCCCCAGCCCTAACCTCAGCATCAACCCTGTGGCGGTTTAGAGAGCAGGACTGGGCGAGCTGACCCAAACTTCCCAGGATGAGAAAACTTTAAATCTAAATGTTATTCTTCTGGGTCCTCAAAGGATACATTGTGTGGGGATCCAGAAGGACATACCAGGCTGTGAAAGAGGCTCTTTCTTGTTTTCTGCCCGTTGGCCCCCTCCCAGTCTCTCCGGGGCGGCCTGTCTCTCTCTGACAACAGCTGCTTGCTGCCTGTGGAGGCCGGGGGTGAGCGGCGGAGCTCCAGACATCTGTAGGCCCTGAGCCTGGGCCGCCTAGCTCTCTTTCTTTTAACACACACACTCACACACACACACACACACACACACACACACACACACACACACACACACACACACACACACACTCTCTCTCTCTCTCTCTCTCTCTCTCTCTCTCTCTCTCACACACACTCACACACACACACACACACACACACACACACACACACACACACACACACATACATTGGAGCCCACAGTCTGCCCGGCACAAAGGACTACATTCATCCCCCTCATACAGTCTCAACTGGTGAAGAGGTCGTCTGAAGCTCCCAAGCTCTCACTCTTTTCTGCCTTCTCTCTCTCCTTCTTCTCCATCTTCTGTCATCCTCTCAGATATTCCCTCCCTTCTCAAACTCCGTCTGTCTCCGTCTCTGTCTTCAGTGGAGTGACTGTTCTGCCATTCAGGTCCATGAGACTCACATAATCATTAAACATTATGAGCCGCGGTTAACCCGAACGACAACGAGGGCCACTAGTCTCAATTACACAAGATATATCGTCCATCTTCGGAAGCGCAGAGACCTGTCTTTTGGCTTTTTGTGTTGTCGAAATGTGGGTGTCTTTTTTTAAAAAGATGTGTGAAAGTATATGCATATGTGTTTGTGTGTCACTCTGTGTGCGTTGTACCTCCTAACCCTGAAAACAGGCATTCCAGCGCAGAGGACTTGCCGACTAAGTTCACAAAGGGATACTGAGAGAGGCCAGAGCGAACAGAGATCCTTTGTACAGAATGAATGTGGCCATGAGAAGTTTGGTAACGGCATGGTTTGAGAAACATCACAAAGTTGCTTTTAAAAAGCTCCACTGGTAGGTGATCATCTACTTTCAAAATAGGAGCCTGACGCTGACCATGTGTTCGCCACCTTGCCTTTGCCGGACAGAGTCAGTCACTCAAGTGTGTGAGACCTCAACCGAAAAACACTCTTTGAATAATGAACGGATCTTTAAGTCCGCTTTGCTGTCATTTTTCTCGTCCAAAATATATGTGTGTGAAAGATGCACCGTCTTTCAGCTGGAGTGTCTTTGTTCAACTGGGTCTCCAAGCATCTGCCCAACTGAAGTGCCCTCGAGCAACACCATTTATTTCCCCCAGCTCATCGTACACACTGCGGTGTAGCTGATTGACTCTTAGCTTGAACACTGGAGGTCCTGACAGGTTGCTTGGCGGTCATTTTGCTTTTACAGCCGCAATGTGCACTTTTTGTAAATGATTCCCGCTGGAACTATTAATGGACTTTTTCTTTGAACAGTTTTCTTGGACCTATTTTATTGCACTTTTTCTGTTGGATCCTTTTCCTTTAGTATTGGACCCGCTGGAATATAAACCACCTGTGTTTTGAGTTTATACACATTTGTTTCAACTTGGTGTTAGTTGTATGTAATTGTCCTAGATTTTATTCTATTTCCTTATGTGCTCAGTTTTTTTATTTTATTTGATGGGACCACTGACTTGGTGGCATTGCCGATCACAACACAAGGTGTGACACTATTGTACAGTAAACCATGCAGCTAATTGATAGTGTCTACTCACAAGGCACAAAAATATGGTTGAATCTCTTCTACTGTCAGTGCTGCAGCAGCTGTAGATATTTGTTATGGAAGACACAATTTACACATAAATAGATACCTTTAAAACTGTTACAATTCATTATTTCTGACAAGAAATAATGAAGACGAGCTGAAATACTGTGTGCCTGGATTTGCACATAATTTGCTGACAGTGGTCATAAAATGTGATGCAGACCAGAGTGCATGTTTTACATCTGCATGTTCTGATCTTGACATAAACCATGTTTTTAACCCCAGTCATGTTCCATTGCTCAGCAGTAAAACCCATCTAAGTTCTACACACACTGTCAGTCACACACACACACACACACACACACACACACACACACACACACACACACACACACACACACACACACACACACACACATAGTCACAGTCAGCGCAGAGCGCAACTTGTCTGCTCATCTGCTTCTGATTAGTGACAACATGAGCAATGCCAAATGGGAGATATGGATCTCATTCCTCTGCAGACAAAGCCTCATTCATTGGCAGAAAGCTCAGATGTAGGAAGACGATTCCTGTGACTTGGACGTGAGCCGGTCAGCTCCTTCTGAGCCTCATATTGTCCTGTGAATGGGGACGGGGGTTGTTCCACATATGTTTTGATGGATAAAGGGATGTTGGATTGGACAGTTGGAAGGTGCACATTTACACACAATACTGTATTCCTGTCTGAAGAGAGAGTCATTTCCATAAGATAAATACATGAAGACAAGGTTCATCTAACTTTTGATGGGAGAGAATATCAAATGTTTACCATTTAAGCACATTTTCCAGGTGAGAAAAGACCAGACTCATCAAAATGAAGAATGGATATTAAAATAAGCCATTGGTGTACTGTACTGTTCTTACAATGAATGTTTTCTAATTACATGTCAAGTGGATGTGTGTGTTTTGGATCACTTACAGGATACCAGTAACCTTTTTATTCATCTCTCTGTTTGTTAATGTTGTGTTTGGCCAGGTAGTAGTGAGTGAGAGGCTCACACACATGACAGCTGTAAAGGTAATGGCACACCTTGAGACGCTAGGCAACCTTGTAATGGCAGTTTACCAACAAGCCCTCTTAACTGCTCTGTGTGACTTACCGGGAGAAAGGTGCCAACGTGAGGGTGAACTTTTACCATTCAGCTCCAACAACTATGACCAATACTGCAAACATTCGGGACAATATTCAAACACTGCCAAGAAATGCAAACCAACACCTCCCAGTACAATGAAGGCCAATAAAGGTCATATTCTGCAGTTTAATGTGGATCACCTTATCAGAACAATGGCTGTAAAGCTCTTTACTGGAATGGCTTGTGCTTTATAGTGTCCTGTTTCACTGTTGATTTATTTGCTAAATATTACATCGCTAGTCCCTTATGATAACTACACACTATTTAGCAATAGCAAAGCATGAGTAAAAACTGTATTTATAATTTATAAAGCATTGTTCCAACATGAACACTCATTAGTAACTCATTACTATGCAATTCATAAACACAGGTATTTTAGTCAACATGTTTTGCTCATAAAACTTGACACTACTAAACATTTAATTTTCATATTTGTTGTCATATGATTATACTGCATGTTTGCTAAGACTGGCATCAGGCTCACAGGGTGTTGACCTGTCATTCAAATATGCGCTGCTGAAATACGTCATGGATAATAATGTGTGTGATCATTGTGTCTTTGTTCTTCCCAGGTTCGCAGTCTCTCACACGATCTGATCTCAGCAGTTACATTGCGTCTGGACTCTGTCTCTCTTATTCTCTCCTTTTCTCGTCTCTTGCTCTGAGAGCAATCCACTCCAAAACGTTTGAGGGTAAACTCATCATAAAGTCATTTCCCCCATCATAATAAGCGTACATTTCTGAGGGGATGAAGGGTCGTTGGAAGATTTATTTCAGATCTGGGAGGCAGCTTTGGTGATTTTGGATTGTGCTTCAAACCTCAACCACATCACACACATGCCCAGAAAACTCGCTCATTAGACTTGAGTGTGTGGGTTTTTGTGTGTGTGTGTCTGTTTAAGACACATCTATGTGTTTTTACTGTCTTGACAGGTCCTGATCAACAAAACCAAAAGAAGTGGTCACAAGCAGCTGTTTTTATAAAAGGACGGGTCTGCTTTGTGTTTCCCAGTAAAATACAATGTGTTACAATTTGTCATGTCATCCTAAAGTGTGAATCCTATTATGTTGACATTATTTTTGTTTAAAGTTGGGCAAAATGACAATAGCAAGTCAACAGAGTTGATTTAATGATTCAGGGTGGGTTTATTGTCGTTATACAACACAGGATTGCACAATGAAATGTAGTTGTAACCTCCTCGATGCTTCACACACAGAAAATGTATTATTTAAATTAGAATAGAATGAAATTACCACATAATATAATAACTATAATACTATATATAATTAAAAAATACGTCAGCAGATACTTCTCTCTTCAATTTTGAAGATTTTCCATGAGTTGAAAATGTGATCACGCCGACTAGTTCGCCTTCACAGCTTCGTCGTGTATTCTCACCCTAATAATGTTTGCTTTTTAATTTTGCTGATTGCATTTAGGCTTACAAATATGAAATTTGTGTTAGTTTGTGAAGATTATCTGGCTGAACACAGCATATGCATTATATCAACTTTTTTTCTTTTGCCACAGAGCTTATACACACAGTCTACTACTGTACACTCAGCAGGTGTCATTGGGATGTCCCCTTCTGCCTGTTTGTGTTAATATCTGTTTGTGCATATAGACTTTTCCTTCCTTGCTTCCATCAATGGCATCCTGAGTCTAAAGGAACTAATGTAACGAGTCAACTTGACAAGATCCGAGTACGGCACCACCAAGTTTTCTGTAATCTGCAAAAACAAGTAAATGTTTTGGGCTTTTCTCTCCTGGGCACTCCCCTCCCTCTGCACAGCATGGAGCAGGGTTCATTTGAAAGGCGCTGTTTGTTAAGGCTTTAGCGGTTAGTAAGTGCTTCCTTTGTTTGGTGGGAGCGCGGAGACAGGGGGTTAATATCTCCCAGGGAGTGCATACAAAGAGAGCCTTCAGCTCCCCTGGCCGGAGAGGGGTGGCGAGATGAATGAGGCCGGGCCGTGGGGCAAAGGTGCTAGGGAGGGCACGGGAGGGTGGGGAAGTGCAGGGGGCAGGAGGCAGGGGCAAGTCCGGGAGGACGTGGGGTATTAGACCAGGGAAGGCTGCAGGGGGCTGCAGGGCTGAGCGTTTACATTTTGGGTTGAGAAATGACTTGAAGGCCAGAGGTCACAATCAGGATCAATGTTAAAAGGTTAAAACAGCCACTCCAAATTTAAGTGAAAAGCATACATATGTATAATAATTCAGGAACTGGGTGATTACACCTTTTTGACATTCCTCCGGTCTGTTTTCAGTGCAGGATAGTTAAATACCTAGTGGTTGGGGTTTGAGGGTATTACGTGATTGCAATAGCCGCCTCTGGACCCAGCTGCGTTTCTACCAAGCAGTCAGTGGTTTGGGTGTTACCGTTAGCAAAGGTTGTGGATGGGTCCAATAGAACTGGAGACTGGAGTTCAACCACTGCAAACCACTGATTGATACGTTTTTTTGATAGCCAAGCGAGGGCCTTTTAATTTATATATACAGAGTTAAAAACCTGTAAAACTATGGGTACACTACACCTGACACACTACATAAGCTACAGGATACAATTGACAGGGTACAATTTCTGTTTGGTTGCCATTGCCATTTTTCGAGTGTCCAGTTGAAGATGACGTTCGGCCTGAGAATAACAACTACAGCGAGGGAGCCTTATCTGCAGTGGAAACCTGGCATACGTGGTTCCTTACGCTAGATGCCACAGGTGGCAGCAGAGTCCAGTGGGGATTGTGTGAAGCAGCGATGCGATCACACAACCTCAAACAGACACGCTCTTCATGGCATCCATACGTCCAGTGAGACTATTGAAGAAGATAGTGGGAACATTTTGAGATGATTAGTGCACATTGGATACATGGAAAATTGTGTTTGCATTTGATGAAATTATGTCAAAGTCAATAAATACTCTTTCAATAAAAAATTTTTTAGTGCAACCAGAACAAAAGCTGTCATCAACGCTATTAGAGTTGGTTTTTTACTTTTAACAGCACATGCACACACAAGTGTTTCTTTCACCACTGTCCTTTGCCCTCCACCCCCCTTACATCTGCTTAGGACATCCACAAGTGTGTGCATGTGTGTATTTCGGTACTGAGTTTAACAGGAGTGCAGAGTTTCCCAATAGAGCTCGATAGTGGAGGGTCAGCGTTGTATCATGAAGAACAATGGGATTTCTGTAGTAGTTTTGGATCAGATTGATGCTTTCATTTCATGGGAATTGGTGTATGCCTTGGATTGCAACATGTGTTGGCTTGGGTTTCGATACAGATAAAATGAATGGGGGATTTTGGCTATGGGATTTTTTTTTAAATTGGGATTTGGCAGAAATAATCGGTTCCTGGTATTGATGGTGGATCCATAACAACAGTCTCATTATTTCCCTGTGTGCTTTTATTCTTTTCTGTTATGTCTGTCCAACATTACAGATAATGAACAAAACTAAATTAATAGTGCATGTTAATAATGACAGATAATGTTTTCCAGAAGTATTGCTCATTTTCTTTTTTTAAATAATGTGATTATTACCTTGAATTTGTCCCCTGCCAGCAGTATTGTAATGGTGCATATTTTATGTCAGATGTAGCTAATGCCTGCTCTGAATTATTGAGGGCTGCTTGGGAGGGCTGTGCTGATGTCTCAATCTCATCGTCTCTGTTACAAACTCATTGAGAAAAGAGAGCGTGAGGGAGAAAGATCTGTCTCATTGAGCCCAACTCTTCCCACGGAAACTCCAACTGAATTCCCACTGCATCTCGGGCCAAACCAATGGTCCCTTTGTGCCCGTCTATCAGAGTTCTTCTCTCCCCTAGACACTGCCCTCTCTGTGCCCTGCAACCCAGGACCAACTATCGTCTCTCGTCCTTGCTGTGGGAATCTGGAGACTGCATCGCCCCCAAGTTCGCTGCCTCTACAGTATGGCTAATCTCATGGAAAGATTTGGGGATGTAGTGGTTGACTGTCACTTTATTAAGAGCCACTTGTACTGATATAATTATGTTCTTTTATGAACAGTTATGTTTACAAGGTTTACAACAAGTAGCCTGCGATATGCCTTGCATACCGTATTAGAAAAGCTGACCAACTGGCTCCTATCTCACAATAATATTTCACAGATCACTGCCGCTATGTGAAGTCATACCAGTCTCCCAAACTAATCCGCATTACAGGACTAAATTGCATCATCTGTTGTCACAATATCATCATGCAGGTCTTCCCAAAAAACAGTGTTGGCTGGCCTGAGAATGCCGTGGGAGCCCCCAGAATGAGCTGGAAAATGTTGCGGGTAAGAGGGAAGCCTGGGTCGGCCTACTGGACCTGCTGCCACCGCGACCCGACCCCGGATAAGCGGCTGAAAATGGATAGATGGAAGGATACTCTTGAACTATGCTATCCTTAAAAAGTCCCTGTACAGATTTTAGACAGCAATTCCCTTTTGACTCGCTCTTGTGTCAACCACAATGATTTACATGATTTGATAGGAAATAGGAATAAAACAAATGCCACATTTATTTGGTATAGTGTGGTTGAACGAATGTAAAAATGTAATTTGGAGTTTCCATTGGCTTGCTGTTGGACCGCTCCGTTAATACAGACTGAGCCTCCCTTTGTGTGCGACAAGCCTGAGGGCAAACTGTTATTTGACCGCAGTGAAAATGTTGTTTTTGAATGGATTAAAGCAGATAATGTTGTTAAAAACATGTTGTGAATTACAGAAATAATCACATCCACCTTTTTTTCCAATAGAGCACAGCGTCGCTTGCTGTGTGAGACATTGAGAGAGAGGAGGTGAACTATTGCATGTAATGTTTCTGTAAGTTATCAATAATAACATCTTGAATGTTAGCGACTAAGCTCCAACACTTCAAACTATACGAGTACATACTAGAACTAGAATTGTATACTGGAGACCAAAAGAGGTGGTGACCCCCGACCTTTGAAGTGGTCATAAATTCTGAATATTTCCATTCTTCGTGAACTTATCTTCTTTTAGTCAACAATGGTCCATCAATCAAAAAATAATACATGTTTTATAAAAATGAATCCAAGTTGTGAATGTTGTCATGCAAAGTCCATTGCTAGCTTTGTTTGTCAAATAAAGGCCACACTTTAACTGACACAAACAATGTTTTTTTCTTGTTGCTTTCTTTCATATAGTCTTTCTCCACTTCTCCCTGTTTAGTTTTCACCCCTTTTCGGTATGCGAAGTATGCTTGTTGCTGAATGTGATTGGCAGGTGGGTTTGAAGTGGATCAAGAAAAGTGTTGAAAATGAAAGTCTTGCACTGTCTCGGAGTGTCATATTTAGAATTTGTATTGTTATTGATAAGTTTTACTCAGGCTGGTTTCGATTAAAGAATTTGATAGTATTCCCCATCTTTGCCGAGCATGAGTTTTGGATTTCAAGGCCACTCCAATGATTCATTGCAGTTTTACGGTATACTCTAATGCCTACACTCCTTCCCTCCATTCCTGTTGGCTTTTTTTTTTTTTTTATCTTTTCCTCTTCCCGCAGAATTTTTTTTAACATTTTTTTTTCTGGGTGTCCATAGCGGCATTTTCCCCTGAATGATCTCATCAGATCCAAACAGTTTAAATATGCTGTTCAACGCTGATTCAAAGCAGTTCTGTGAAAAAAATAATATTTATTCCCTTTAATCCCGCTCTCCACCTCACACACATTCCCCCGCCTACATAACTGCAGGAGTGTGCCAACAATAGCACCCCTCCCTTCTTTCCTCTCTCCCTGCCTCCACTTTGCTCTCTCTCCCGAGTCATCTCGGCTGAATCGGGAGTTGGGAGTGGGGGGTGGGGTTGTGGAGGGGGGCGGGGCGGGGTTCAGGTGTTTGGATAAAATGCCATGGAAAGGTTATAGGAAGTATGGAGTTGGCTCAAAAGTATGTAAAGACAGTTTTAAGTTCTAATATAGTTCTGAAAAACATTGTTATAGACCAATGCCGATAACAATATATCACAGCTGTGGAGCACATGATTTAGTGTGCCAGATAAAACAGTGCTGAAAGGTACCGTTGGGTTTCACTGTTTTGGTTAGCTAAATGAATTTCCTCCAGGTGCAGCAATGGAAATATTGGAGGGATTCAGTAAGTGAAGTACCAAAGATGTTTTTCTCACAGAGTTTTGTTAAAACTGCACTCCTAACGTGGTGATGGCGGTAATAGATTTTGCTCTCTCTCTGCAGAGATTTTACGACTTTAAAGAAAAAACAACCCGTTCACAAAACATTGGAATTTCTGAAAACCTTCAAAAGACATCGATAGTGGTTTATGTTTTGTTCACTCTCACCGCTCTTATGCCCTCATTTTCAGCCAAAGCAGGCAGCTTCTTTCTTTGAACAACATTCACTGGACGCTACCTGCTCAGTCCCAAAAAGCAGACGGACAAAGTTGGCGACTAACACAGTGCAGCATTTAGCAGATAAAGAAACAGATATTTCCCTGAGGAGTTAGTAGAGACCAACAACTCAGTTTAAAGAGACTATTGGACTTACATTCATAGGTGACCAAAAATTCAACCAAAAAATGTGATATGTTATTGTTACACTGCCCACAAGATCATAGTTTAAAGCATCCATCAGGTATGAACTACATAAGTCGGATGCTCTCATTTCATTAAACTCTTTTTTTTTCATTTTCAAACTTCAGCCCCTCATGACCAACTTTATCCAGCTCCCTCTCAAAAAAGTTAGAAGAAAAAAAGCAACTGTCATGATTCAATATTTAAGTAAGGCAGCGATGATTGCTGATCTGAAAGAAGTCAACCACGTTAAATCTGCTGCCACCTCGTTGTCAGTTGATGACTCTCTGCATTGTTGCTAAACGTTGGCAGCGGCGGCCAATGGTGTTGTGCAGAAAGGTCCAATATGAACGGCACTCCCACAAAGTGTTGCTCTTAGCTTGAGATTTCAACACACTGTCTTGACGGACGTAGATGTTTTTCCTTCATGCTTGTGGTCAAAAATGTCTGGCACTATTAGTAAATGGAGCATTTTACCAATGCATTATGATGGAGGAATCCAGCATGTCTCCAGAATGAAGCAAACTACTTGGAAAAGCAAACAACTTGGAAAAGCGCGCACACACACACACACACACACACACACACACACACACACACACGCACACTCATCCTCTTATTCAATTTGAGGAATCTTTGCTCCCATCAGGCAAACTTTGCTCGGGATCATTTGTCATCTGTGATACAAAGACTGAAGTTTGTTAGGAACTCCAAAAGGAGTGAAGTCATCAGCTGTGTGGTCAGGCAATGAAAGAGGAGATGAGGAGAGTGAGTTCACCATGACCTCGCTCTGCCCTGAATCCCGGGACATTGGGTTTGGGTTTGGGCCGAGAGACGGGGAGCGAGGTCAGCGCTCGTGGCACCGCACTCTCTTTGACTCTTGGCTCAGTCGGCGCACACTAGTTGAGGTCCAGGGTACTTCCCTTCAGGAACAACCCTTGCTCAAGCTTTCCTTTGTTCTCTTTGCTTTATCTCTCAATCTCACTGAAGAAACATTGCTCCGCAAGATAACACTGATGCAAAACCCCTGGTACAGCGCAAATGATTGTAGCTAAAACAACGTTTGATATGCCGAGGAATCGCTGTATGTATACATCACACTTGATGAGGGAAAACAATGTGCTCGGTGTGGATTCCCAGCAGTGTCTGTTCAGGTGTCATTACAAGACAGGGGAGACCGAGGATAGGTGTAACGTCTAGACCATAGCTAAACAAAACCTGTGTGATTAGCCAGCTCCCACCCTACCCATGATTTGGCAGAGGTGTTGAGCTGCAATCACAGGTGGAGGAGAAGGGTGAGGTTTTGTGAGTTAAGTAGCTGTCAGAGCTGCCATGTGGACATTATCAGGATTAGTGTGATGAAATTCAAGGAATAATGCATCCAGTCATTGTATCCACTATGTTTTTACAAGTATTATGAATGTTTATGACAATTGATGTTATTTTTTCTGATGACCCAACCACTCAGAGTCACACACCTTCTCTTCATACCTGCACTCTCTCACTCCCACTTCCACTCAACAGTTTCTCACCTTGTGTTTTAACCCCTCCCTCCCCTGTCTCCATCTTTTCCCTCTCCCACTCCATTCCTCCGCTTTCTGCCGCTGAAAAGCCTTTCCGTGACTAGCTGTCATTAATCTTCCCTCTCTAGGGGCAGGATCTTGACTGCGTGCCAGCAAGCGCTCATACAAAGCCAAGACAGCCATCCAAAAACAGAGCCGCTTTTCTTGTTTCCAGAGCACCACGTAACTCGCACTCACGCTGCTGCAGCCCTCGGGGCAGAGCTGCTCCACAACAATGGAATGACTCTGGATGCAGTTCACACATCACACTTAGGCTGATATTCATATGTTTAGTTACACAGAGACGTGCAGCTTGGCACGCACATGAAATCTGCCGGTCTTTCCTCTTGAAAACACTCGCACAGGTGTTGTTTGGATGCCGGCTGCGTTAAGTCAAGGGGATTTTGCTGCTTTCAATTCCTTTTACAAATCCTCTAAAATTAATGTTTATATTTAAATATACTTTTTTCACTGATACAATCATCAGCGTCTTCAGCTGTTTTCACTCATCGGTAGCTGCAGGCTCAACAACACTTGCAGCAGCTTCCGGGAGGAAAACATATAGTTACTACAAGCCCATGAGTCGTTCAACCGTTGGCATACAAGTAGGATATTATCAAACCATAAAGATCTATGTAGCATGATAATCGATCGACCCTCGCGGTTCGGCACGCATGTGAACCAAGGATCAATTACACAGTTTAACAGTGTAACGTTGTTGAGCAGTGTGAAATAAAGTTGAACTCGTTATCTGACAATATTCTACTAAGCAGTGTTTAAATTGACAGGAGGAGAGCTAGTAAGGTTAGCAGCTTCGCTAACGGACAACAAACGAAGGATACATTCTCGTACATTATGATGTGCTCCGGCTCTGTTCAGTGAATTTCATTTGAATAATGTGTTTTTATGAAGAAGAAAAAAACACTTTCGATAACATAGTATACAATAACATTTAGTATTGTTGGTGTTTTAAACTGTCTTTTAGAGCTGTTGAAATAATTTGTTGGGACCGTGGTAAAACAAAAGGATTGTCTGGAGCCTTGTAGACCAGCTTCATAATCCAAAAACAAAGAAATGGATCATCAATGATCATCAATTTGTAGACGCGGGGGGAAAAAATACACGATCAGGGATCATGTAAAAGCGATGGATGTAGCCCAAGTACATTTTTTTCATCATAAAATAAAATAGTTTGATATTGTTTGCATATAATTATTTGCGTTCATATTCCGGCTCGTGTGCCTTGTCTTGTTATTCTGCGTCTGTCAGTTGCCTGCGTGACTCATGAGACACTGTGGGTCACCTGACTGCCTCGCTGTCCCCACAATCAGCTCTGACCGGTGTTCAGTAGGTGAACCGATCCTCCGCGTCATCCTCAGTGTGTTGGCAGCGGACTCTGGACTTTGTGTCAAAGGCAGAAATCACACATCATAGTGCTGGAGAGAAGAATGGGCAGTAATTTCCACAGTTACCCCCAATAAAAGCACAGGTCCTTCACCATCATAAAGAGCTACTGTGAGGTTAACAGTCTATTGTTGGTGCTATAAATGTCGGTCAATGGAATGAGGTGAGAAGGAGTGCAAATTTAGCAGCAGCGCCTTTTGTGTGTGCTCATATATATGCTTGTTTAAAGGGATTTTCGGGCTCTCACTATTTCTTATGAATAGGCTGGATCTTTCTTTGCTATCTTTTCACAGACCTTTTGCTAAACCTGGTCCATCAGGTTTCTCCTTTCCTGTGAGAAGAGATACTGTGATCTGCACAGTAAAAAAGACCGAAGGGGCCACTAGCAAGGGGTGTATTGCAAAAGCTCCTTTTTACAACAAGTGCACCATTCAGCCCCTATCAACCACACCAAAACACACACACTTTAGTACACATCACCCCTCTACAAACCACCACATACTACTTAACTTACCCACATCCCTTTGCCCTCAGATCCTTTTAGCTCCTTCACTTCAATCCAGCCGGACCACCATGCTTTCGCTCAAGAGTTCCCCACCTATTCAGTGATCCCACCGCAGGAACTATGCACCGCTTACACCTCTGACTAAATAAACAAAGTGATTATGATGTTGATATAGTTCTCAAAAACCTTCCAACCTTTTATGGGTTTTGCTTTTGCTCAAACCCACATTGTCCTGTGATACGGGTGCAGAGTGATGTGCTGTGGCTCTGTAGTGCACATGATGTGAAAGATGTTGTAAAGTCGCTGTCACTTGCATTAGCTGTTCATTTATCTTAAACATTCCAGATAAAATAATTGCTGTAAGTGCAGCCCTTTTGACATTGCTGTAGGCTTGAGAAAATATTCCTCTTAAAGTGAGTAACTTTCCATAGCTTTAGCCATCTGAGAGACTTGACTTGAACGGTTTTCAAGCTGTCTACAGATCCAGAACAATGTCAGAGTAGACAGCTGCTGTTGGTCTTAAGAGCCAGGCATGTCACTGACTTTCATTATTGTTTTTACAATCCACGATCAATAGCATTACTTGTTCCCTTCAGCTTTATCTTTAAAAAATCTGTATGCTCGGAGCTTGTGTTCTCACGAATAACTCTGCAGCTCAAAACCAACATTGGGCATGTTAAAAGTTGCCATACTGATATGAAAGCACGTCCACTGTGCCAGCTGAGGAACTGAAGTCTTATATCATGTCGAGGTAGTGGTGACATAAACGTTAGACACTCAAACAGAGCTCAGAGTGCACTATCTGCCCAGAGGCGGGATGGATTTGAATGGGGTGGATTCAAGTAGGATTGTAATGATCCATTCCTGTGTGCATTCCTGTGCGTGCAATAAGTGTGGTGTATCGCAGTAATCACTCTGACTTCTTAAATACAAAGACCAGATAAGCCTGGCGTAATTACCGCTCTTTATAGCAAAGGATCTGCTAATAACAACCCCAAAATGTTCCAGAGTCGCGTCTTTCCTCCGCGCTTCATGTCCTCAGCCCTAAAGCACCAGTCAGTCAGTCATTCAGTCAGTCGTAATTCATTGTGTTTGTCTGGAGAGAGAACACATTAAGCGGCCTCGGCTGTCACGCTAACTCCCAGTTGAGTGAGTCGGCATAAGCAAGAGGAGCTGGACCCCATCATACCATTCACACACATCAAGGAGAGGCTACAGTGACTCTGAGCCTGTGTTCACATATTCAACGCTGTTCCCAGACCAGTTCCTTTGAGCTGAACCCTGCTACAAACAACATGTTGGGAAGTGTGACCTCATTCTGTTGCTAGGTACCTAAAAGAGAAATAATGTCAATCTAAGAGTTATTGGTAATCATACTGGATTTGCAAGTCAGATCATATATTGATTGTTCCTTTTTGAAGTGGTTAATAGCTGGCGTTAGCGTCTGACAACAAGCGATGAATAGCAGTGATGTATGGGTTGCACACAGCCAAACCAAATACCAACACTCTTAGTTTGGTGGGTGGGAACAGCTTTTTAATTTCTGATACTTGTAAATCATCTTTGATGTGAAGCTAAACGTTGGCTCTTGTGGCAGAACTCGGTGACATTGTAATATTTTATTTTCTGATCCTGATCACACTTCTTCCTCCAGAAATGTCACTGAGTTTAGGGATTTTTCAGCTTAGCTTCGAAAGCTATTACAAACATACAGTATATTAAATGAATGAACATGTGGTTTACTGCCATCACCAGCATTGAATGCCTTTTAAAAATACAATAATGTTTTGTTTATTCAAATGAAGCAAAACAAAACCACACTGGTCTACAAATCACTCACAGGCGGCACTCTGACTCCTTTGAAGAGCTGCATGGCCTGCGTGCACGTCCACGGTCTTTCCTCCGTATGGTCGTAATACATCAAACGTCAAAACGACAGCCACATTTTTCACGCTTTTGTTTGCGGATGAGTCTCTTGTCTTCATTTCAAAGCTGCTTTGCCAGTGCTGTTCTATTCTTTGTATGAGCATGCCAGGAAGCCACCATTATATTCCAACTCAGCCCTGTCATTAGCTGGCTGTGGTGTTGGATAAATTGTATACAAACAGCTACCTAGTAAGACCAGAGAGAAAGTGGCACACGCGATGGCCTACAACACTCCCCCAACATGTCTGTCTCTGCCTGCGTGACTGGATGACATTATTCTACTTTGCAGTTAAAGTGTCAAAACAAAGCTGTTGTGCAAGGCCATTGAAGCACACCTGTAACGTCTGCCTCTATTAAAAAAAAAAAATGGTTACCAGTATGGTAAACATGTAACAAATAACATATGTAATAGTTACAATTTTTTAAATGGCATTATGTTACATTACGTCAGCCTACCAAATGCCAAAAGGCATCGTATGCCTTATTGTATTTTATGGATACGCACTGAATTGTTAATACGAGTAATGTATAGGAACAATGATTCCTTTAGCAACAATATGAAAAACAAATTGCGGAGACCACATATTTCATTGTGATTTTGCCACGTTGTTGGTTTGTCTTTAAACACACCTTGCCTTTCACAGCCCGACCCAAGTGTCCCAAGTTGTATCCAGGACATCCACAGGCTTCAAATGGACACAAGCATTTGTTCCCAATGAGAGTGACAGAGAATAACTGAGCATGAAACAAATAGACACAGCGAGATTCAGTTGAGAGCCTAATAAATGAAACTAGAGGAAACTATGGCAAACCTGAAACTACAGAACATGTAGGGGATATAAAGATGTGATGACATTGAGAACTCCTCTTGTCTTCATTTGGATCAGAGTGTTTGCGACAGTATCACGTCTGTAAGAAGTCTCCCTTTATACTCACAAAACCAATTGCTTCATACTCCCAATCAAACAGCCTCTTTGTCTCAGCGTTTCGTCCGCGCACAGGGAAACCGTGCACTGCAATGACGAGACGCAGACAGATTATCTTGTTTGAATGGCTTTTCCAGAGCAGCAGAAGGCCAGCACAACAATAGGTAACTTGTTGTAGGCACAACAACTCTAATATTCATTTAACATAGCATTACCCATGGGGGTGGCCCATACTTGTACAGTAACTGTTTGTATTTGCATAATACACTCCACCTCAGCGAGGCTGCTAATTGGGCTGCTTAGAGAGAGCCAAAAGCCCCTGATGGAAGAGAGCAGCGGCCACAATTATCATAGGAGACACAACAATGTAGGGATTGAAATAATTTCTTTTATGCCTGCATGAGACTCTCTTCTCCTCTCTGACAGTCTGACTTTTCCACATTAATTAAGAGAATGGGGAAATATTCAAAAGGGCTCCAAGCTGAAAAATGTATATCCTTCTTTGAATCTATGACTATATATTTGGTTGAATTCTAATAAATGATGTGTCGCAACAATGAAATGTATTTGGTAAGCGATGGCAATCTTGATTTGTCTGAAATCCCCAGGAATTAACTCAACCCTCAGGTCTGGGTTTGTCAATAGCAGCATGTGAGTATGTGTGGAGACATGCATCCATGTGTGGGTGGGTGTTTGATTGAGCTAAAAAGCTAAAACAGATCCTTCTTTGCCCATACGCTCATTAGAGGCTGATTGAAGTCATATGTGCTGCTGGTAACATTGGCAGAAAGGTTCATGTTTTCTCTTCTTGGACATGATGATCGCCTGTGATGTGTCAGAACCAGTCAGACCTTCCCTCAGGCTCAGCCTCCCAGAGCCAGAGTGCAGTTTGAGGGATGTGCGTGACTGAGATTGGCATTGGTAACAGAGCTGGAGTTCACAGACCAGATTTGGGCTTGTTTTATTACCTTCCTCTCAGTGTTCAACATCTGTTAGATCCCAATCATTCACACGCACCAATAAATATTTTGGATACTATTCACACATCTTGTCTTTGTGAAAGCGGTTCAATGTCCAACAACACATGCCAACTACAGATTACAGAAGGGACTGGAACATGCTCTTGTTGTTGTGTGACATGGAAACATAAATGAGGATTCATACTGAGATTGTGTATTTTTGGAGCATATCTTACACGTTCTCATTTTGCAACTTATCGTGAATCTAACCACCGCATTTGTTTTTTACTCAAACCTGTCGTTTACTTTTGGCACCCTCAGAGAAACACATTTTCCATAGCCTTTAAAATCACATAAATCTTTTGCTATCTATATGTTGAATATATTGATGTGTAATATTTAATAAAGGCTCTATGTTGTACTTGGATGTATGTTTGTATATTTCAATATTTTTTTGTCTTTTGTGTTTCTGATCTCATTTTGTCAGTTGTTTCTGATGCTGAGGTTTAGTTACACACAAAAAAGAATTACACTTTAGGTCACATTATTGTGGCCCTGTTAAGGTTTTGGTCACGGTTTACTGAATGTAATGAAATGAAACATAATCTCTTCTTATATCATGACACAATGAAGGCATTTATTTGTAGTTCCTGCTCTTGCAGGTCAAAGTACATTACGAATGTTTCCAACTGCATCATTGAGTGCACAAAGACCCAGCACTTTGGAGTCCACTAAGACAGCAACAAGCAAAGAGTAAAGGATGCTAGTTGAGCCCGATAGTGGAGAAGTGTTTATCAACTAATTTGGTCGGCCACTCAGCTACAGAGAAAGAAACTGCATACGGAAACAGGTGCTGAGTCAGTGAGGAGAGGAATGTCAGAAGAATGGGGAGGGAAGGGTGGCGTGTCTGTGTGTGTATGTGTGTTAGTGTGTGTGTGTGTGTGTGTGAGAGAGAGTGTGAGTAACGCCGAGTGGGAGCCGAGGAGAGAACAAGGGGAGGAGACTCTCTGGGGATTGCGTGCGGACATCAAATGTTTACCTGTAACAAAAAGAAAGGGGAAGGTGTACAAGGGAAAAAAAGGAGAGGAAAAAAAGGCAGTGGTTTACAGGGGTGGGCGGGGACCCAAAGCCTAAAGCATGAGCTTCGCACGCAACTTAACAATACTACCTTTATGAAGACTGTATTGCGTTAGTCAGTAAGCACACACACACACACGCACACACTTATTCACGTATGATACCGCTGGTGTTAAGACATACGCACGCACACCCACACCCACACACACACACACACACACACACACACACGCGTAACGAAGGCACCTTCCCTGCAGCTACCCATGTGAAACCCTTTGAAAGAGGTGTAGAAAGCGTTCGTGACTTCCAGATAATGGGTTCAAAGAGGCTCAGACTCCTTTGTGGCTACACATTACACACCAAATGGGACCAAATAGCTGACCCCATCTGTTGAACAGCTGGAGTTTCTGTTTGACATAAGAGGTACTTGTTTCTTTTCAAGCTCAACTCCAAACCAAAACTTCTCAAAGCAGATGTTCGGCATTCCCTCTCATCAGCGACCCTCTCTGCGGTTGCCCTGCTCATTTTTTGTCATAATTGGCCAACAAATCAAGACAAAATGAGAGTCAGCCTTTGTTGTAGAAACCACAGAGAGCCCCAGTGATATACAGACGGGCGGCCTCTCTCTTGCCTTTTCTCGGGCGCTCTGTCTGACTGTCTGTCTCCCGCTGTCTCGACATCTACAGTATCTTGGCTCCCCATCTCAAGGTTGCTTTATCTGTACTGAGAACAAAAAGCCTGCAAAAAGCTGGGCTGGTGTAAGTCTGATAATAGATTACTTAACAAAAGCCACAACATGGGTTTGTGTCCTCTCGCCCTTTACAGTAACACCTCTTGGTTATCTCTGGATGCAGCTATAAATATTATGTATCATGCATGGTACACCAGACTCGCATAGAAAAATATTCAACTTTTTAGCATTTGTTTTAACAACTATTTAACGAGGAAATATAATGTTGAATTTAACCATGTAGTCACGTGCATGCAAAAAGGTTTTCAAGACAATTACGCATACAACCAAATCAACATTTGCCCGTTTGCGAGTACTTAGTCCCATCTCTTTGATTGGGTGAAAAATCTGTCAGTCACAGCTCTGATTGGCAGCTTGCGTGTAAAAGGCAGAGTTTTTTGGGATTCAGCCCAGGGCGTCTGCAGTCAGCACAATATGTGTACTATAAATAATTTTACTTTGAATGTCTTGTGATTGTGTGAGCAGAAAGAGGGAGGGAGAGAGAGAGAGGGAGAGAGTGAGAGAGCTACACACACTGAGCTCAGGGCTTCCTCTCCTTCCTCTCCTGTGAGCGTCTGCAGTCAGAGCGCAGGTACAATAGGGAGCATTGTTCGGCTGGCAGGCCCCTGCATGCCGGCTCCCCCTCCGTACCTGAGCACAGGGACAGGTGTATTTCTCCTAGTCACGCATAGCCCTGCCACACTCCCAGCTGCCTACACACAGCCTGCCACTGAGATCACGCACACACACACCTTGGTGAAAAAAACTAGCGTACCTACCTGCTGACTACAGATACTCATTTTATTCCTCACTCGTTGAACTCTGAACATTCAGCCTTTTTTCTTATTTCAAACTTTAACCTGAAACCAACCTTCACAAGGACCCTTCAGGGAGTCGTAAATTCCAAATAAATGTCCCTCAAATGCATATATATTTTTGAAAATGTGCAGGCCGAGCTGTACACTCACTACACGGTACATCCTGCAGGACGTTAGCTGCATTATGTTGACATTTAGGTCTTTACATTTGATGTTTACAATGTGTACTCTTTGACACAGAAGCCCAATAAACCGAGGCACCTGCAGGTTAAAAAAAGAAAGAAATTTCCAAGGCTTCAGGAAGAGTGTGTTTGTCCAAAGAAAGAGTGTGTATTAGGGAGGGAGGAGGAATGAGTCATGCACAGCCAGTCCGGGCTAAAAGTTCATTTAATTTCTGCTTAAGTGGGAAAACATGTTTAAATAAACATTTAAACCCATGTTACAATTCGACATCTTAATGTAAGGCGAGAGGGACACGGCTTGAAGGGAGCAAGGGATAAATATATGACGAGCACTCAGAATAAAGGAAGTTAATTTACCAAAATCTCAACATTGCAGTCCGATGTTAAGAAAAAACAAAGTAGGTGGGGGTGGGGGGTTCGCTTTGAGAGAGCCTCCCTTCCACAGATCTGACTCCCTGAGGTGCTGGAAATAGTCCAACCCGATCAGTCTCATAGCACAAGAGGATTAGCTCTTTATCCTGGGTGATTCTATAGAAAAGAGGTACACGCTGAATTATGTCTTAGGCGCAAGCCTTTTTTAACAGTTTTCAGATGAGTAATCATCACCCGAGTCCCACTGAAACCTTGCCGTGACCTCTGTTTAGCTTCACTTTTCGTGTTCCCACGGAGAGGCCAAAAAACCTAACGGAAATCGGAATATTCGCCTTACATGGAATTACGTGAGCTGCCAACATGGAACCCAACCTCAGGTTTCCTGGCTGATATTTACTGAATTAATTCCCATGCGGATGTAAAAATAATAACACCCATGAAAAGTGGGCGAGTGGGGGAAAAAGGAGGGGAAATCAAGTGTGTCAGGCTAGTGCGCCTGCGGTGGGGGCCATGCCAGTGAAAGGGCATGCTGCTTTTGGGAAATACTTGTCATTTTTTCATCTTAGTTTCTATGACGTCGCCGAATAACGCAGCTCACATCATTCTAAAAGATAGGCGGAGTAGTTAAATAGCAATGGTGTGGTCAGCATTAGTAACTTTCTCAGTCTCTCGGTCTCGTAGGCTCTTGCTCTCTATCCCGTCGCTGGAGCTTGGGCACTCAGAGCCACATAAGGAAACATTTGTTCCCAGTCTGGTTGAATAGAGCCTTGTGTTGGAGGTAGTCAAAGAGATACAAGGGGATAGGACATCCAAACAGTCCAACACAAGAGCTCTGCTCTGAAGCCCCTCTCTGTCTGAGCCGGGCCAGTAATGAATGTCCTCTAGTCTTAATCACTCTCAGAGCACACACTGGAGATATGACTGACTCCATTGTCCTCCTCTCAATGTTTTGTATGTTGAAAGCAAAAGGCGTAGAGGTCATTGCTACCAGTAAATATTAGATTTGTTTCACCACCACGCGGTGATCGCTGTGCCGCTAGCACGGGCTCTTCGGACTCGGTAGCTTTCTATAGCTGCACGGTTTGTTTTTTAAATCCGGCTGCATCACATATGTTGTGCATCTTGATGTGTGCACTGTATGAGCTGCTTATGCTGCCTGAGAGTGTCTGAGGCCTTTCTTCAGGCACTCAGCCTTGTTTCCCCTTGGAGTGTCTGATGCATTCCTCATTTTCCTCCCATCTGTGTGAGTAGCGTTCAAAATGGGTTTGTGCTCTCTGGATATGATTATCCCTGTCACACCAATCTGGAAAACATTTGTGTGCACATTAGCACATACCTATGAACACACGCTGGTGTAAGTGGGGTATGGAGGAGGAGGAGGAGGATGCTCAGAGTAGGAACATGCACACACACACACACACACACACACACACACACACACACACACACACACACACACCCACACACACACACACGTTCTGCAGCAAATACACTTTCAAATAATGTATTTTCATGTCATTTGGCTCTGTTGTGCGGTGGAGTGATTGCTTAAGCATGCCTCTATTGTTAACATCACATTGTTTTGGATACGGGATAATTATCTCTTAATTACCTCTACAAGATAATTGCCTCTACTAATACTTTAATTCAGCCTTGATTCATGATTAATGAGCATGAATCAAAGGAGCACAATTCTTTCTTTTTTTGTGCAAGAAAGAAGTTTAACACAGTGAACCAGATATGTGAGACCTCCCTTTTCTTTATTTTTTCTTAAAAGAAAAGAAAAAAAACCTTCACACAGCAGCGGTGGCATCGGAATGCGAGACAGGAATGCTGTTGAGTTACTATAAAGGGGGTTTGATCACTGCTAACAATGTCTTTGTGTTTTCTTTCCCAGCTCTAGTCACGCAATGCTGTGTGCACAAACCTCCAGCAACTTTTCAACCCCAGCACACAAGAAAGCCATCAAGTACCTGCAATTGACAGAATCGCGTGCAATTCAGGTACTCCAGGATTGCACTGGAGCGCGGCCAAACGGGGAGGAACGTAAAAGGTGGAGTGGATCTTCACCTGCTGAACATGTAATACACACTGGCTTGTGACTGAGATCAGTTACAGTGGTGTAGTGGAGGGTAAAGCCAGTTGGGATGTATTGATGGATTCATGCATGTAAATTATAGGAGGGTAATAAACATATTTTTGAGGGGAATAACTGTTGAAAATATGCAACATTTATTGATCACTTCCGACAGAATTGTCCCTCTTTTGTCCACATATATTATATCTTCTTTTTGACCACTTTTAGCCTCACTTGATCACAATTTGTTTCATCACAGTGGAATTCATAATGACGTCCAATCAAATGATCTCTTAACACATGACAAACACAGAATGAAGACGTTATTTGCGCCAATGCTCATTTAACCAGTTCAACTCTAATTCAGCTTGAGTTTCATCCAACCATCTTAATATACTGAAGGCTCAGTTCAGGTCTAATTTTAGCCTTCGAGGCTGCACTCCGTTCCCAGGAATCCAGTGCTGGTTTTGAGGTTTAAGAGCAGCAATGATCCCAGAAATACAAGCAAGCCTGGAGGTGGTTAGAACATGAAAGTGAGGTAAGAAAGACAAGAGATTCATTCATGGGAAGGTGATTCAAGGTACCGACATCCCTGTATCTGTGCATAGCGACAGAAGATCATTATGACTCACTCAGTGCTCACACGCAAACCTGAGATCAAACTGACAGATGTGTGATCGTAACAAGAATTTAACTGCCTATATTTATGACTTAATACCGTGTATTAATAATACTAATAAATATTATTTTAATATCATAATATTAAAACAAATCATCGACATATATGAACATGCTCACAATTTAGATGATAATGCCTGAGTTAATTAAAAAAAGCTTGAGTTAATTAAAAGGATTTAATGTTAGTATACACATTTTTACAAAACATATTATGCTTTACTTTCTATTTTACTATACTGACACTATATGCTATGCTATAATATCATGCCATATACTATAATATTATTCGTTTTAAATCTACTAACATAATCATTAACACGATTAAGAATGCATTTAATTGATATAGAGCTTTTCATTATAAGTCACTTCAACAACATCTTCAAAACATCCTAAAAGCTATACAATAAAAGAAATAAAATAATAGAACAAACAAAATCAATACAAACAATACATATAGCACACAGTCACACATTAAAAGCGGTTCATGTTCGCAAACAGTTGGCAGCAACGCCACTAAACTCCACCTACCGTCATGCCTTGCGCGCTTACGTTGGCCGAGGGCAGCATGTGCTGCGCTGCTGTGCTCCAACTATGGCTCAGTGCGGCTCCGGCTCTTCACGGGCGCGCAGCGTCTTGGCTGGTTGGAGCTCCAGCAGGGACCATCATCATCTTCATCGTCATCATCATCGTCGTCATCGCACTGGATCACAAGGAGGAACCGGCTACTTTGAGTATTGCTGAGTGGGAATAATCGCACTGATCGATCTGCTCGATTTCCCCCAGCAGCAGTCAACGTTACTCAAGGATTCTTTGGGCGCATTGAAAGGATTAAATGCTGCCGTTACTGCACTGACACACGTGGAGGAGTTAATAGTGTCATTAACACCGGTAACGCTTTGTGGTGACAACATCTGCTGGATTCAACACTCCAGCTGTGCATCGTCCTGTCGGATATGAGGGAATACTGGCTCTTACGCGGGATGAATGGTGTCCATGTCTTCTGCAGGACAAGCAGTGTGTCTCTTGGGATACTTCGCGTGGCCAAGTGTCACAGATGGTCAACACCATGATATGGTTTTGGAAATCGATATTCGTTGCGCTGGATTTTGGAAAGGAATATCGTGGAATATAATTTGAAGGTGCTCGGCAGAAGTCCAGCTGTTTGGATAATGACTCTCCCTCATCCAGCAGGTACGTGAGAAAAGAGAATGACCTACGAGTTGTACTTTCTTGTCAGAGAGATGTTATGTTATTAAGTGAAATGACTGTCAGACAGTCATTTTCGGAATAAAAAAAAAAATCGGTAAAAAAAAAAAAAACGAAGAAAAATTGATTTTTCAAATTCAAAGTAGTGCCAACTAGGAATACCTAAGTTTCACTGGCTGTTATTTCACAAGCTACTGTCGTCATCTCAAGCTACTGTCGTCATACCCCCCCCTCCCCCTGAAGTTATGGGGTCTAATCTGTGTGTGCGTGTGTGTGTGTGCGTGTGTGTGTGTGTGTGTGTGTGTGTGTGTGTGTGTGTGTTTGTGGAGGTGGGGGCTTGTCAAACCCCTGACCTGCTCCACTTATTTAGGTTCACCTGAGAGCACTGCTCCGTTATTTCATTGCGCTCTCACCCTCCAGACTGACTCTCGCTGATGTTACTATGTTTCAGACGCATGACTTGAATCCCCTCATTTTTTTAAACTGTGTTTATGTCACCCTTCCTTACCCGGACGTCACCATACACCTGCAGTGCCAGGTGTCCACAGAGCATTCGCAGGCTTGTCATACTTTGAGAAAGACCAGGTGCAGTAAAGTAAATGAACAGTGTGTATACAGTAACCATAGCGAGCGACGTGCAGTCCACCCACCTCTCCCACAGTGACTCCATTCAGGTGAGAGTAAATCCGTCTCCAGAAGCTTCGCCCACAGGGAGGGGAGGCTCGCCATGTGAAGCAGCTGTCAGTGGTGCGAGCTGCTGCTACCTGACACATGGCGTGCATCAGAGTATGCACTGTGCGGCTAATACACAAACATATTTGGATGGTGTGTCGGTCCTTCGTTTGAGTGGACCCTGCAGGTGCACATGATCTCACTCGATGGCCAGGTTCATGTGAGAGAAGAGCTTGTTTGTTGGCGTTTCCATCTTTTAATGAGCATGTGGTGACATAATGGCATTGCATTCATAGCAGGTGAAGTTATCGGATGAAGCTTCCAGCTCCCTCTTCCTCTTCCCTCACCCTTCAGCTCTCACTCCCCAATAACGTCCACTTCCTTCGCAATGAAGAATTCCATCTATTGTTGGGGCAGGGGACAGAGCCCCACTATATGTCTGTATACAGCGCAGAGCACAGACCGAGCACCCCTCCCTCCAACTCAGCAGCCCCCATACACCCCCTCCATTAAAAATCTTCTCCAAACAAGACCCCCTTTCTCCACTGAAGAGGGACCCTCTGTCTAATGCCAAGTGACTCTCATGGCCAGCATTGACGGTGGGACACTTGCTTTACAAAAGGAGCTGAAGTGTCAAATAAACTCGGTCAGAGCCCCCGACACACAAGAATTCCTTTATCTGGCACCCTGGGAGGCAGACAAAGACAGACTTTGTGTCAGTGAGCAGGCCTTGACTAAACACTGAGGCTTTTTTTTTTTTATACTCCTCTTCTCACAACTTCTGCCTCTTCTTCCTCCTCCTCCTTTTGTCACTTGAACGGCGGAGCGGGAGCATGTCTGTTGACGTGACCCCGCTCGCCCCGTATCTGTCCTGCACACCGCCGACATCACCCCTGTGCGGTGTGAGCGCCACACAAACACGGATGCACCCATCCACGCCCTTTCGCATTTACACCCGCTTCTCCCACTCCGACTCTCAGACATCAAAGCAGCCAGGATATTTCAGTAAACGTCGTTTTTTTCTTCTTCTCTCTTTGGATACTTTTGTTTATGTCTTGGTGCATGGCTGAGAATAGCAAAGCAGGAATTTTCTTTCTCACAGGGCTGAGCTGTCATACGATATGCTTGTGGTGAACCGCAGTAGAAAGTCATATACACACCACGGTCAGAGTCACTTAACAACCCTGTATTTACTCCACTCAACTTTTTCAAGGAACTTTCTCATCACTTGCATTCAGATTCAGCTGCATTGTCTTCTGTTATACTTCAATTCAAATGTAACGAGCTCCTTACGCCTTCAGTTTTAGCAGTTTTTCACAAGCTGTTGGAGGATTAACACAAGTTTACGTTACTTAAAAATGTTACATGGACAAATCCAGTAACACACACTGAAGAGTAAACAGACACACACTCTTTCCACACCAGTGGCGTAATGCAGTAATTCCATGGAGCTCTATAGTCTGCTCCTTGAAGTTATAACCTCTGCGTGGAAGTGCTGGAAAATGACCTAATGCAGCGTTGAGACAGCGCTGGAGCAGCATCACTGAGTTATGGCCCAGAGCTAATGCTAATGCTAATGCTGGCCGGCCGCAGTGACACATGTGCATCAGGCCCCCAGGCATGCTAACGCAGGCCTGCCACAGAGCCATAGTCCCCAGCACAGTGGTTTAAGGTAAACAGATCGAGTTGCTGTGGTCGAGCGTGTTAATGGTGTGTTTATGGGCTTAAGTTGAGTGGTGATTTATCATGTCTGAACTCATGGCTCACCTCGGGTCCTTGCCCTTGATCAAGCTCGGTATCTGGTGTGTGTGCGAGTGTGTGACATTGCACGCAGGTGACAACGCTGACCAAGCGCCGTGACCTCCTGTGAACCGTGCGCCGGTATCGCGGGCCGCTTGAAGGGATGTGGAACGCAATAGAAACTTTTATGACGCATTAATTACACCCTATTGTTGTTGCCAATGTGCCCCTAAGCATTACCTCATCGGGTCTGCGCGGGCACAGGGCTAGAAGTGCAGGAAAATACCCTTCAAGCATGAGTATCAGATAACCTTTTAATGAGCGCCATGAGAAATATCAGGCAGGTAAAAAAAAAAAAAAGGCTGTTGTGTATCCTTTCATATAGAGCACCACTTACAGGCAGTTAGCGTGTGTGTGTGTGTGTCTGTGTGTGTATGTTTAGAATGGGCTCTAAAGTTTGTCTGAACAGGAGAACTGTCATTTATTAGTAGTGCAGGAACAATGGGGAGCTTGTCTCCAGGGTGGTGGGGGCCAGGGGAGGGTGGCCTGAGATTGGGCAGCAGCCTCTGACCAAGAACAAGCCTCTGTCTGATGGAGAGAACTGCTGACCCTTCCTGAGTAAAATGGCACCTTTGTTTCGAGGTGTATGTGTTTGTGCCTATGTGTTTATGTGTGTGTGAGAGGGAGAAGGAGAGAGGTTTTGAAAAGCTGGGAGCACTGTGTAAAGTGTTTTTTTTTTTTTTTCTCTCAGCGCTTTCCCTCCATTTGTGTTTTTTTTTTTCTTTCTTTTTCTTCGCTGTTCTGTGATAGATTAGAAGGAACATGTGTAAGAAGTGGGGGGGCAAATTAACTAGTTATCTGGCACATGACTACATCATGACATGTCCTTTTGTGAGCAGTCATCCCCTTCATAATTTGAAATACATTAATGCAATGTAGTGTTTTAAATACTAGACTTTAAGACCTTGTACTTGTACTCAAAATGCTGAACAGAGGTGCCTTCATTAATACAAAACAGAGTAGCATATCTGTCATGCTACACAAAGCTAGAGACCTCTGTGATGCTACAACACCAGGCCGCCCCTTCAAATTAATTAGCTATTTTGTGTTGTCCTCTGGCCTGTTGCCACAGTCTGTGTGAGGCTTTCTCACTGTAACGATGCTCGGAGGGAGATATGCTCTGTTTAAACAGGGGGGTAAAGCAATAAACGGGAGGAGGTCTAAATACTGGGGCGTAATGGCAGCAGATTGCCGATTTCCGACTGGGAAACCACGACTTAGTGTGTGTGCGTGTCTGCGAGCGTGTGAAGGAGGGTGTTTATCCTGCTTTGGGAGTTATCAGGAAGTGGGAGGCTGAGAGAGACGGACAGCTTGTGCTCGAGTGAGAGTGTGGCAGGGTGCTTTAGAGGAAGTGGTGAACATGAGTGGGGATTCTTCACAAGGATGCCTCTGGGTCTGGCATTTAAAGCGTGCCGTCTTTGATGAACCTCGCTCTGCACCTGGCGTTCAGACCTCCCCTGCCGTATGCTGGCCCGACCGTTCCCCATTGAGCGATAACATCTGACACGCTTCTCTCTGACTGTCATTTAAATCCCGTCACCCCTCCTGTCCTTGACCGCCGGTGGAAGAGCGCACAGCCACGCTGCAGGAATACAGACGAAAGAGAGCAGTGGAGAGATGGAGAGCACAGAAAGGTGAGTGGAAGACGAGCCCCCCCTCCCCCGCCCTCCCTCCAACACAAACAGCGAAGACACACAGTGCAGCACAGGGGCATCTCTGTCGGCCCGGCTGCAGACAGACAGCACGCCATTCAAACTTGGCTCAGCCACAGGAAGGCTGCACGCAGCACCCGCCTCTACCAAGACACTTTGAGTTTGGAGAAGAGTAGTGAGTAAGAGATGCTAAAAACAGGCTACTGGCATAAGGTTTGCGGCGTAGAAGTGCATGGAAGTTGGTTATTCTTCCCCATTGTGATACAGTAATTTGACTTTGTAGCATGTGGGTGTTATTCCTCATGAAAAACCTAGGTGTATTGTGGGTGTTCTTAAGGTGTCTTCTAGACCTCGAGCATCTTTAATGATCTTGGTTAAAATACCAAACGTTCCTTCTCTTGTTTTCTTTCAAACTGACCTCAATTGTTCTTTTGGTGCTTTCGTTTTGGAGGGAAAATTCCTTCCTTTGTGTTCCCCTCGCACAATGTCGCATTCCAACGAACCTGTGACCATATACGTCCTTTACTTTTGCTGGGTGTGGGTCGACACGGCAACGCCACCGCATTTCAGCGAGTCACACCTACACAAGTTAGCCATCCTCGTTCAGGAGTTGTTTTTTTTTTTTTTTTCCATTCGATCCACTCTTTCACTCTTCCCTTTTCTTTGGTTCCCAGTGGGAAGGA
Organism: Clinocottus analis; assembly: GCF_023055335.1. Classification (NCBI taxonomy): domain Eukaryota; kingdom Metazoa; phylum Chordata; class Actinopteri; order Perciformes; family Cottidae; genus Clinocottus; species Clinocottus analis. The sequence continues at coordinate 9,678,493 of NW_027175887.1, read as the reverse complement.
TAAAGAAGACATTTTCAGTGTGAAGAGGGGCGTGAAATTTCCTCTGTGACCTCCCCGGGACATGACGGACCACCAGGCTCCTCAAACAAATGTGTGTGTGTGTGTGTGTGTGTGTGTGTGTGTTAAATCCTGTGCTTGTGTGTAAAAATCTGTGTAAAGCTCGCTGACAGATTTTCATTTGTGTCTGCTTGAACGAGGTGAACTTACACTGCTTTCCCCACAAAAAGTTGAATGATGTTGGATTAACTTGTGCACAGGAATGATAGTTCACATAAAAGTAGTACAGGCCCCGAAGATTGTGAGGTCCGAGGCTGTCGTATTAGGCCTCTGTGTCAGGTGGTCAAATGATCCCTGAGCTTCTGAGAGACGTGCTGTTGAAGTGGCTGTCAGTGTCCCCGACCAGAGGAACAGATAAGCACGCAGTGCCAAAGCGCTGTAACGACAGCTAAACCGACTGGAGGCCGTCCAGACGTCAGGCTGTCATCACAAGCCATCACTCATTCAACAGGCGGTGGGAAAGAGACGAGCGTCCCTGCTCTTCAATAGGCGGAGGGTTAAAACGTCAGAACTAGCTCATGGACGATACATAAAATGGTTTTATGACAAATTGACATTGATTTATCTTTTCTCTCTGTATAATATTTCATTGAGAATGGCGGTGATGTTATTGCTGTCCCTGGTTGACGTGTTCAGTCGCCTTTGTGTATTTGTGAGACTCTGCTGCACCCTTGTGGACAAAGTAGGCAGTGACAGACTGGTAGTTTTATGGGCTGCGTTCTCTCTGTTGGGCACTAAGGATCTATGGCGCCAAAAAACCTTAGTTAGGACATAAAGGATTTACAGGAAGCTCTTTGTGTTTACAACAATAACTGTCAAATAATCACAGTTAGGTGTATTATGCATAGTCATATAGAACATAAAAGTTCTGTATTTAATATAATAATATAATTTATATATATATATATATATATATATATATATATATATATATATATATATATATATATATATATATATACATATATATATATATATATATATATATATATGTATATATATATATATATATATATATATATATATATACATACATATATATATATAAAGGTTTTTGCCTAAATTCCTATGTTGTACTAAATGCAGAGTGTGTACAACTCATCACACCGTTGTGAGGACTTCTTGAACAGTCTGCGCTTCTCAGTAACACATTTATGTCACTTGGCAGTAGCTTGTGTATCAGATTTGTATTCAGATGTCATGAATCTAACTTTGTATTATGAACGACACATTTCATCCAAAAACAATTTATACATTTAAGTATTTTCAGAGATTTTGCAATGTTTAAACTGTAATAGTTATATTTTGGGTGGGTTTATGTATTCCATTGTAATGTGGGTTGAAGTATTTAATGCCTGGCATTTATTTTCATGTTTAGGTGGATGCATGGCTGTTTTTATGTTAATATTTCAATATTATTTTCACACACATACCACATAAGCAACAAAGGCATGTCCTGATCATTAGTGACCACTAGAGGTCAGTGTTTGTTCCTTGGAGAGAAGGACTCCACTGCTGGATTATTTCCATATACACTACAGGCCTCCGGTCATCAATATAGTGTTGTCAATGACAGCATGTGTGCCCGTGTTTTAGTTAGAGGTCTGCATTGTGTGGAAATATCACACAATACAGACTTTAGGTCAAATCATGTTGCTGATTCTTTTGCTTGATTTTCTGCTCTCGGCTTGACTGCAATAGAGCTTCATTCTTTTCTTGGTGTTTACAATAATAATAATTTCGTAGTAATCACTTTGTGTTAATATAATACTTTTCTTAACATGGTTAGAAAGTAACCAACATGAAAAACAAAAACAATGATATAATAAGAGACAAACAATAAGGGTAATAAAATAAAGTAAATCAAACCCAGCAAGTATAAATTAATTTTTCAGAAAGGATTCAAAAGATGCAGTTAAAGATGTTAAAGATGCAGCCATCTCTGATCTCAATAGTGTTTTTACAGTCGGGCACATAGATAAATGAATATGGTAATTAATATATGCATAAGGTACATAACATCCAGACATGTGGCTCGCACAGAAGTCATGTGTTCGTATTTGTTGGTGTCTGTTAAACTCTTGTGCGGCTGCGTTGTGCACCAGTTGTGTGAGTGTGAAGGGAGTGCAGGCTGGTGCCAACATGAGCTGCTTTACAGTCGGACACAAAGCTGGGTATCATTCACAAAATAATGGTTCTGAATGATCTGGCTGAGAGGAAGCATGCATATAGAAAACAACAGATGCCCCAAAACACACCGTGAGAAACCAACACAAGGAAAAGGATCACTTGAGGAAAGAGCCTTTATTAGCAGAGAAGGTTCTATTGGAGAGGTGAGAACGTAACAGGTTCCCTTTAGAACCACACGTTTCCAGTGGAGGATCGATTGTGTTGAAAGCAGCCCTTGACTGTGAAAGCACAAGGACTGAGCAGTCGGCTCTGGTGCGGGTAAACGTAAGACCTTCACAAGGGCTGCGTTTGTGCCGCGTGAGCGATAGAACCTGACTGAAAATATTCAAAGAAAATGAAAGATGACACAAAAAATATTATTGCGACTTATAAAAGAGATTAATTGGGTTAAAATGACTTTCTCCAGCAAAGAAGAAAGAAGTGATGATTAAGAAATTGGTCTGTGATAACAGAGTGATTTTTAAATTTGTTTTAATGTTCATTAGCATTTTAATAAGTGCACACTTGAGACCATTTCGAAGGAGGTCTGGGAACAATTCCCAAAAAACTAAAGGACCAATTGTGGGGAATATTTCTTTTAAAAACGTTCAAACTGGTCATATTAACTAAAACACCGGTGGAGGATTTAATCTTGAAAACTAATTTACATCTAGTGTTGAGCTCTTCATGGTTTGAAACTGGGTGAACTACAATCTTGTAATATAACGCTGCTACAGTTCACTACGCCAGCCACAAGGTGTCGCTCTTGCACAATGCTGTGAATGGGTCCACAATGTTCTCTTGTGGTCTACAATACATGAGCGCTTCTCTACTTTTGTTTTCTCAGAACTCCACAGTGATGATCAAATGTATTATCAATACGCACATGTTGATATCTTCGACGTGTTACTGTTTAGAAAAAAGATGAAAAGCATTTGTAGAACCAAAAAAAAAAAAATCTCCTTTTACTTTGCTAGAGTTATTTCACAGTTTCCTTTGCATATCTACTTTTGAATATGTTTAGTAAAGTTAAGCTCTCATTAGAGGCAGGTTGCACGTCTGTAAATCTCTCCAGTGGACTAAAGGTTAGTCTCATGTTGAATCACTAGATGGCAATGTGGTAACACGAAACATGGCTCCCTCTCTGAAAAGTAAAAGCTACTTGCATGTCGGGGTCCCTGTGATCTACGGAGTAATGGATGTAGATTGGCATTATTATCTTCTTATTGCTCCTCAGTCTAGCTCATCTCCCTTTGAAGATCAAAGTGGCCGTGAACCTCTGTGCGCACCGATGCTGATAAACCCAGCGTGAACTTCAATAAAGCCAACTGTTCACTGGACATCTTTCGCTCCAAACCCTCTCATGGCCTTACAAGTTGAATTGCTGTTGAACCAGCAGTCAACTGTTGTGCGCCACTTCATGTTGATTGCTCAAAGTAAGAGATTTCAGAGTCATTTCAGCAAAGGGGATGGCATTTTAAGTGTATGAAAGTGTAAGAAGAAACAACCGAAGAGCTAAATATTCGTGAAAAAAATTGATCGGCAGCCAGTCTGACGGTTTGAATCGTGATCCAGAAACTTGGCAAGTCCTTTGGCTCTTTGTTGGCTTCAATTCCTCTCATTGCAAAACCCAGAGAATGACTGAAAGAAAGATACAGGTGACATGCTGAAGGAACAGGTGGGGCAGCTTATGATTGGGTGACATAGCTCGAGTATAATGCCACTTACAGTTTAGTTCCCACAGGTGTCCTGTATGAGTGTCCTAATATTTCAGGTATATCTTGGGCGCATCCTGTTCAGGTATTCATAAATACTGTTTTGTTATTGTTCCATGCATGTGGTTGAACTAATAAAAGTTATCTGAGTCCAGACCTGTATGAGATGTCTGCAAACTCAAATCCTTGAAACCACTGTTGAAACATGACTATTTCATTTCATCTGCTCCTGATTAATCTCTTTTAAATTAATTTCCTTTTGATTACCGTTCCCGAGCGAGCAACAGCCTTGTGCAAGCTTCCACTACATTTTTTTAACGTTGACCAATTGGCTTTCAGCACTTCAGATGTTAAGAGTATGTAGTTATTCTGGTTCCTGTCAGTTGCAGATCATGGTAAAGAGAATCATGGGAAGAAATGTTCGTAGGTGGGTTGTTCCCTGTGTGTTGTGCAAGCTGTTTGATATAAATAGTTTGACCTCGCACGCGGTCATGCATCCATAAAGTATTTCATGTGTGCGCATGTACAGATGGACGGTTTACGATATAGGGTTAGTGCGTTTGTGTATCAGCTCAGTGTCTGTGTACTTTACACACAAAGCCACACCTCTTCACCGGTACAGGTGGATGTCAACTTGTCCGTAATCTCCAGCTAATCAGATTTCTCCTTTTGGGTTTGTCACTAAGAGGACTTTAGCCACCTTGAAGAGCGGCGCAACCAAGTTGTGCGCGCGCACACACACACACACACACACACACACACACACACACACACACACACACAGAAAGACATGCACAGTCTTCTGCATAACCTTTGTAGTATTTCATACACTGTGTGCAGTTCCTCCGGATCTCTCCTATCGACCTTCCTTTCAGACCAAAAACCAAAATCAAATTCCAAACTGTGAGCTTATCAACTGTTGGCTACTATTTGCCTCGGTTCCTTTTTTTTTTTTTTTTTACATTTCTTTTCTATTCATTGTGAGTGAAAGTGCAAGTTTGCCTTTGAAAGGGGGGGTTGTTGACGTTAGCACCTGTGTCAAATCTTGTACATTTTCAGAGTAACCCACAAGGAGTGAATGTTTGCAACACTTGCTTCCAGCTGCTTATCTTCTCCAGATTTACTCATCTCTTCGTAATAATGGATCATCTCAATCCGTCAACAGCTTTTGATAACAGCTCCCGCGAGCCCGACCAGACGTGTCCGAGGCAGGCAGGCCGGTACTGCTCGAGCTCACTTGCCTTCAGGGGAGATTTCCCCCGTTGTTTATTGCAGACAATACGTTGAGGCATAGTAGGGCGGGAAAAGTGAGAAAGTCAAGGTGGAGCTTGGGAGAGATACGGAGGAGGAAGTCTGAGTGTTTTATCAGGCAAGTCGATGTCTCAGGTAAACTTCTGTCTCCTGTCCCGGGTTAATCATCCACTCTGGCTTTCTGTACTTTTCGGGCAAGCAAAGCTTTCGGAAATCATTTGTTCCCGAGCTGCCTTTTTTCACATCTCAAACCACAGAATGCACATGCTGGCTGTTGTGTTAACCACATTTTTGCCGCACTGCAATAAAGCATTACATGGTGAGCCTCTCTCTCTAACTATTCCGTACGGTTCTGTGTCTGAGCTCCCTGTGGTTGAAACTAATGGAGTGCTGTTAGTGCCAGTGGCTCATCACAGGCCTTCCTAACATTTACGTAGCACCCTCAGCCCTCTCCACTCAACACTGTTTCACCCTTCCACTGTGTAACCTCCACTGTGACACGGGGGCTCCGTTGGCAACGTTGGTAATACCTCAATTAGAAACCAGAGGGTAGCGCAATGAAAAAGAATAACCACGTCTTCCCTTCAATGCTGCTCCTGGGGCAGCTCTCAACGGGCAGCGGCCTCAATGGGGTGCATGTGCGCTGTGGCGTGGACAGCTGCAGAAAGGGAGTCTGAAACTCGACTGGCAGCATGTAGACATGTGTGCGTGCGCGCACAAGCACCAACTTATAAACACGAGGATTACATTAGCAGCGGTGCACGGCTGTTGTAAGCTTGGGTTTCAGTGTGATGTAAAGAGGGGAGTTTGTGTGAGGTGGGTACGTATGTTTGTGTGTGTTCCTCCATTCGTTTACAACGCCTGCACCCCTCCACTGTAAACTTTGCCAGCCTAGCCTCTTCCAGACATCTGTCTCCTGCACACACACACACACACACACACACACACACACACACACACACACACACACACACACACACACACACACGTCTATGCCACCTTCTCAATTAATCCCCAAGTCCAAACAAGCTGCAACTTGAAATCCAAACCCATGTGTCCCAAAAATCTGCGCGTATTAAAAATGGGTAATTCATGTGTTAATTGTGCCTTATGTACACTGCGTGGCCTGTAAAGCCAGGGAGGTATGTTTAAGTAGCTGGTTTAGTGCTACTCAGAGGATTGAGGGAGAGCCTGGTCGTATTGAGGCCAGGTCAAAGGTCGCTCAGGTGAGGTTGGACTTTTCCATCGCTTCAAGAGTGACCGGCCTGTGCTCTGGTGGGCTGAGTCCAGTCGAACCGGGGAGAAAAGGCGCAGGGAAGATTGCGAAAAGGTTTTGGAAAAAGTGAGTGAAGTGGTCAGGGACTTAGTGGTTACTGATGGCAGGTTTCCCTCCTGCCAGCTGCCAGCTTATCGACTTTAATGATGTGAGCGAGCGATGGCCAGTCCCTCTGCCCCCTGGGTCTCTGTGTCCTTCATGCCCGCCAAGCCAGCAAGAATGGCAGCAGCACACCAATAAAGCCCCACATGGTACTGATTGAGAGGCATTAAAGTTCCCTTTCCTTTGCTCGAGTTCACCGATTCACTGAATCATGAAGAACAAAGAAATTGGAACAGCCCGACACGTCCGATAATCTCGCTTTCTCAAATTGCCTCGGCCGTAGATTTCTTTTAATCATCTAATGAACATGTTTGGTAAGATAATATAAACACCATCCTCCTGCTAAACCGTTTTTCCGATCAACAATTTCTTAATTCAACAACTTTCTCCTTGTTTTTTGCACTGCAGGGCAAAATGACTTGCCAGTCCCCTTCCTACTGTAATTTTCCTCCCACCTCGCCTATCGTCTCCTCCCTCGGCTCCGCTCTTCCACTGAGCTCTTTTGGAAGGAGCTCCGGGGGCCGCATTCGTTTAAGAGTCAGATATAAACAGGCATTAAAAGGCAGCGTGGTCTTAATTAGCTGAAGCTGCTCTTATGTTTGGTGTGATTGTGTAATGTTTATACTTCAATATGTGAGTGTGTGAGCGTAAGAGTGTGTGTGTGTGTGCACGCTGTGTCGGCCGCCATGCTAATCACCGAGCTCGCGTTTTATTGCAGTATGCGATGTTGTAACGTCGCTGAAGTTAGACAGACCCTGCCACAGTAACATTGGTGACTGATAACCCGTAATGTCACCGAGAAAAAGTGTGGATCTCGGGTCCCCCCCCCCCCTCCCCCCCCATATGTACCATATCTTAGTTTCTGCAGTTGTATGCCTCAACCTCGACCTCACAAAAACATGTTGGGAGGGAGTAATAAGTGGCGCTGATTTCTCTTTCTTCACAAGCAAACATCTTGCAGATTTGCAGAGGCTCCCATGAGGGATGGATCAATGAAAACTTGTTTTCATTTTAGATGCTTGTTTTTTGAAAGGGAACAAAAAACATATGAGCTAGCAGAGTTTATGAGTCAATGTAGCTTAGTTTCATCTGTGTATTTGTGTGCAAACTGCTTGTGTGTGTGTGTGTATTTGTGTGTGTGTGCGTGTGTGCCGGGGCCAATAGTGTACCACAGTGTCTCAGGTTTACGTCAGGGATCCAACAGTGATTATGGAAATGAAATAACTGTCTAGTTCCGTAGAATTGTACAACTACTTGCTGTACAGTAAATAAATGACATTTGGCCCCGTCATAAAGGAGCTACAAGAGCCATAAAAACACCTTACGATGTCTGGGTTTCTGTAGCCAGGCCATTAAGCTGTAAAGCCCTATTGTAAAAATCGAGATTGAACCGATATAGTTGCGGGGAGCGCAGCAAAGATGAAAAGGGCCTCGCTTAGCCATACTTTCATAAACCTGCATTGGGCTTGGTTTTTACCGGTAAGCACACGGGAAAATTCTTTGAATTCCCCGGCCTCACACCCTCGCTCTACTTTTGCCGTCCTGCAGCCAGAACATCCGGCTGCAATGGGCTGGTTTGTGGCGCGTTTGACGTCAAATTAGTTCCTCAAGTCCAGCGAATTGTTGCCTCACCTCTTCCAGTTAAGAAATATATTTTTTGTAGTTTGTACATTGGACTGAATCTGTGGATAAGAAAGAGCATGTGGCCGTAATCTGGCGTGCGCACACACACACGCACACGCGCGCACACACGCGCACACACACACACACACACACTCATATTATACTGTGTAGGTGGGCCAGCTCTACAGTCTGACCGTACTGGAAGCATCCACATGTGTAAGTTTGGACGCCTCCTGCTCTTTTCCTTTGTCCCTCGCCTCCTCTATCTATAATTGTGTCCCAGACCCAGACATGTCCATAAATAAACGGGGTCTCCCTCTCCTCAACCAGACCCAAGCCATGTTTATGTTCAGGCCTGTGTTGGGGGGCCATCTGGACCACTGGGCCGGCCTCACCGCCTCTCTCTCCGGGCTCAGGTGGAATCAAGATGTGCCACCAAACACCAGCGTCTGCTTAATGGACTAACATAGGCTTAAAACATAACCATTGGGTCACTGGAGATATGTTTTTTTTTCTTCTTCAAAACTGTTATTGAAGTTTAAACAATCCTTGACTCCCCCGATTTTTGGTTTTAACCCTTTTCAGTGCCAGCATAGCACTTAAAAACTGTCTAGAAGAAATAGGGGAAAAAAGGTGCAGATCCAAGTGGACTTTGGGAGTAGCTGTCGACTTGTAGTTATTCCTTATAGTTATTTAAAGCTCTGTTATTATACACATAGTTTCATTACTCTAGAATACATACTGTACCTTTTGGTCAGGGTGGTATAATCTCCCAGTTCCTGCTTTACTCTTACGCAATCTGAAAAGAAAGAGAGAGAAAAATGTGTCATGACAGACAGTGGGGTGGATTTTTGGTTTATTTACATTAGCTGGATGTGGTCTCCTGGACTTCATTTCATTTGCTCCAGGAGCCAGGCTATTTAAACTAATGAACACTTATTACCCCGAGTTGGATCCTGAGCTCCTTGCTAAACATCCCTTCTGAAGCTGTTTGTTTGACTTGTACCTGATTATTCAAACGGAGCAGTAAAACATGTGGCTGAGCCGTTGCCGCTGGTCTTTACAGGTTGTCTCATAAACAGTCTGATCTATGATACCTGATTGGACATGAGAGGCACATTTTTATATACGAGCAAACACGGGTGGGCTTCACTTTTTTTTTTTTTTGTTTTTTTGTTAATCATCTTGAACTGAATCCAATATTTCATTTAATGTGCAACCCGATGTGTTGAATCACCAGGACACTATGTCGGTATTAAAAAACAAAACAGACTAAATTGCTGTTTTGAAGAATCCACGCGTCTGCAATCATTTTCACGTCCCTCGTCTTGTCTCCCTTGTTCTTGGTCTGTTCGAATCAGGACATCTGCTTTGCAAATGTGAAAGTCCAGGAGACTACGAAACACAGATTTATGTATTGTGATGTTTAATACTGCTGACTAATACAACAGCATGGTTTTGTTTCTGAGAATTTCTTGAACAAAAAAACATTACTCTGTCCAAGAGTAAATGACAATCCTCTTTTGAAATAAGCTTGCACACGGGGAAGTTAGAATTTTTAAAAATATTAAAATATGCCTCACCTCGTCGCCTTGTTTCAACATCGCCAGGATTTGCTTGCTTGATGGCTTCATTAGTGTTTGCTGATCACCAGGTGTCAGATTATAGCGACAACTGACAGATAAGTGTGTGTGTGTGCGTGTGTACATGGCAGATCATCAGTGGCACTGCGGACTGTTGGTGAGTTTATTTTTCTCCCCTCGTCGAGGCGTTTTTGCAGCATAAATCAGCCTCCAACTGCTCAGGTATTGTCAACTAAAGGAAAGAGCCCTTCTTTCTTCTGCCTCTTCTACTGGCACTTTTTAATATGATATGTGCACAGACGGAAAGCATAGACAAATGAACGACGTGTTAAGTTTCCCCCGCGTCTGTACCAATCTGTCAAAAAGAGATGGAGCTCGACTTTCATCCTCTCTCGCACCGCTTCACCCCACCAGAGCCCCGCCCACTATCCCGCAGCCCCGGTCATACCCAGCTGGAATTTCCCTGGAGTCAGATTTGGCCACTTATACTTGTTTAATGAAATATTGTTGGAAGGTATGCCACTTAATGGCACCTTTGTTTGTCAAATACAAGGTGTGCCTCTTTTAAGAGAAAGGGGAAGAGGCCGAGAGAACACGGGGAACAGGGTGAGCTTCGATGGAAAGGAGTGATAAGCCTGAAAGCGACCGACTGAAAGATAAAAAATATTAATGAACGTTCCTGTCTGTTTTTCCGCCTGTGACGCTTCGCGCCTGAGGAGGTAGCATGTCAACCCTTTTCGCTGAAACTTTATATGGTGAAATTAAAAGGTTGGGCTCCATGAGTCTAGGTCAGAGCAGTGGTTCTTGCGCTCGTGTATCGCATTTCACTTAACATGCTATCATTGTAAAAATCTGTAATTAGATATAGAACACAAGGCACCACACCTATAAATCTAGCACGATTATAAAGGCCTGTGTTGGCCTGATACTCGGACTGCATCTACGTCAGTGGCACAGCTGGCAGTGTGTGTGTGTGTGTGTGTGTGTGCGTGTACTCACAGGTTATAGACTATATCAGTCCCCGTTGGACTTAGTTGCTCTCCAGCTTTGCTCTAAAGAGTGTGGAGATCTCGCCACAGCATGAAACCTTATTTTACAACCTGAATTTTTACTTGTTTAAAATCATAGAACATGCTGGCAACTCGGCAGACAATGGAAAGAACTTTGCAGCATGACGTGGATATTTAGCACACGATTGGGCCCTGGACAGTTGTGTAACGTGAAAGAAAGAAACAGAGAGCAGGAGAGATTCGGGCCAAACATTGTGGGAGAAAATCGAAGGCATGCCTTTGGAAAGAGCTCCGGGTCCTCGGAGTGTCTTAACTGTATAGCTAGCTACTGGTGGAGGAAACACTGAAACCTCACTGCAGGGGCCTTCCTCCATTCTCTCCTGGAGAGAGAGAGTGCCTCCGAAGTGACTGATAGCACACGTTTTTCTTGGATGCCTCACAAAGTCTTTGCTCCGTCTCCCCACGCATCTAAAGATGAATTTTTGATCAGAGAACAGATGACAGGGGTAATCCTTTGGTGTCCTGCCACCCTCCCCCTCCAACTGACCGTTTACTTCCTCTTTTTGTTTTGGTTTCTTTCTTTACCCCCACCTCCCTCTTATCTGCTAATCCCTCCCTATATAGAACGGTCAATTAAGAAGCTTAGTTGATAGAAAACGAGACCATTTTGGATGCATTGAATGTGTGAAATAGCGGTGAAAAGGGGGGTTGTGACTGGCCCTCCACCCAAAGAAAAGAGGGAAATGGAGCCTTTTGCTGGGATTCATTTACCAAAGGAGAGTCTGTGTTGCCTCTGAGAGGTTAGACACCGAGTGTTGAAAAGTGGCACAAAAATTGCGTCGAGGAATCTCACATCCGCGACCGGGTTTGTTACACAAGTGGTTTAGGGATTTCAGACGTCACAATCGGACTATTTTGTAACTGTCGCATTGGCGACTTTGGCATTTTTGACCTTTGTCTTGGATGCTGAAAAAACATGACACAGCTGCATCGTGCACACCGCACACACACACATGCACACACACACGCACACACACACACGCACACACACACACACGCAGGCACACACACGCACACACACGTACACATTTTTTGATCTGCTTACAAAGATTAGACACAAAGGACCTGGCTTATGACGCAGCAAAAATGTGTGATTAAGATGGTTTAAAAGCTTTTAAACATCTAATTTTGTCTCATTAAGAAAAGCACAAGACTAGTTTAACTTGGAGCCCTGAGCTTTTCCCGTCAGCAGCAGTACTTCAGCAAGTTAAAGGAACAATACGTATAATGTCATTGTAAAAGGTGTTTGACTCCCACATCAATAAATCAATTTGAACGAGGATCTTATTACATCACATCCATAATTGCGTTTTAAAGTCATTTCTGCAACCCTTGAAGCCATCCATTTTAAAGCCTGAGTCGGTAGTTCTGTGTGTCCTATGCAACATTAACTGATAAATGAACTGGCAATGATTTCGGTTGGATCTTTTCTCATCCTTCTCAAACTATGGAATTCATTCTCAGCACACATTTCTGCAGCCATAGACGTACATATAATCCGCCTTTTTAAATGCAAGTTCCTGCTGTGAAGTTTGGATACGTCTGGAGGTGAAAGAAATGCTTTCTGTGTACAAAACATTAACGAGATGTGCTTTGGAACAGGCTCGGTGCTGTTGCTGCTGGGGAGGAGAGAAGAGCTGAGGACGAGGGGGGGAAGGTAATTGCCACATTAGGGGAAGGAATTCAAAATAAATTTAATCTCCCAATCCCTTTCACCCCCCAAGAGGTTTACAGTGAGCATGCTCCGTCTTGTTATGAGACACAAGGAGAGTACAGAGAGAGTGAAATGGAGACGGGCAGAAACAGGGCGAGGTTCTGATCGAGGTAACCGACTGGCTCCTAACCAGGGTAAACTTGTGTGGGAAAGGTTCACACAGAAGGAGCTACGCTGTATGCAAAAGCTGTGGAGCCCTCTCGAGTTGGTCGTGCCGTTTGTGCATGTGTGAAGCAGCGCTCGTGACCTTCGATGCCAAAGCCACAGTTTGCATTTAGGCTTCTCGGCTGGCACCTTCCCCACAGTGTTCTCACTGTGGAGCTGAATAGTGTCGTCGAGACCAAGGCGCATGTTTTCCCCCCTCCCAAACCACACCACATCAACTAATTGCAGTGATGGGCACGTCTTTACAGAAAAAGGAAGGAGAAGTGTGGACATCCTTAAAATTAGCTGCTAATAATGTGTTGGGTGAGATCATAAACGCGACATTTCTGGGGTCATGACAGAGGAAGATTTAAAAAGCAGAGATTAAACTCACCAAAGCCTTTATTACGCACACATTCTCCCTTGTGATGTCTTTTATTCCTATTTTTCCACCAACTTGGGACTTGCTAAAGAAGCATCCGCTGTCTTGGATGTCACACCAAATGTTCTTTTCCTGAAAATAACTTCAGGTGAGAGCTCGCCCAACGACGTGGTTGAAGTGTGTCGGCTCGTAAGGTGCAGCGGCAGGGTTAAAGGATCCTACAGTATGTCATCGTGTGGTTTGGGCTCTCAGCAGAACATATGGTGTGGTGTATTTTTATAATGTAATCATTCCTCCTCTTGCAACAACACCGTTAAAACTTTCTGCATGCTGGGGCAAGAATTCAGTCGAGAGCCCTGCTGACCCAGACACAGCAGAGCATAAACAATGGAGCACAGGGCCTTGGCAAACACACATGGACACACAACAGTACACTCCCTGCTCCACACACAACTATTGTTGTTGCCCAAACGCTGCTTCACTTCTCACCGAATTGTCCCGAGTAGCCCTGGTGTTTCCCACACCGTCTATCTGTTTCACAGTCATCAGTTGGAACGTGGATCCTTGGTGGGCTTTTCGATTGGTGTTGCTCGTGTGGCATGTTTACCTGATCAAATGGCACCCGATGTGTTTGGAGTTGAGCCATCTTCCATTGTCAAGGAGTGACGGCGAGGTCAGCTGGAGTTCTTTCCTGCAGGAGCAGTTAAGTGACACTGATTTAGCTTTCAGGTAGTAAAGGTAATCAAGACTGTTGCAAAAGCCTATAATTATGGCCTCTCCCCATGCGTCAACCATGTATGGCGTCTCTTTCCACTCTCATTATCAGCTGTAAATATCTATCCACTGAATGTTTAGTGCTCTACTTATGCTACTTAATATATTGTTTGTGTCGCTGCTGACAAAGTAGTGCTTATTCTCTAACTGTGCATTTAACTTCGACAGATTTAACGATCAACCTCTGTTTAAAAATCGGTGACTGCAGAGAGAAATGTCACCGAACCTGCGTTAGAGGCACAAGAGGATTGACGGCGTGATTGAATGGGATTGTCTTTGTCCCCCACCAGCTCGTGAGGGTTTCAGGGCGCTGACAGGCTGGTTCGGTGTGATGGGGTGCCCTGTGGATGAACATGCCATCCCCTCGGCTGCCGGGTGAACACTGTGGTCTGTGTTGATGGGGACGACGGGCACACATATCACCTTTCCAGCAGAAGCAGGAAGTGAGAATTGGAGGGTTCCTCTTACCAGGCCCCTTCTTTCCTCCCGGTCCGACACGGAGCCAAACTCAAACCATGTGTGTTCTCACCCTGTGGACCTCTGCATACAGCCGGCCTGGCTGACTGGTTGGCAAGTGATGTGGTCTTCCTAGCAACATGTGATCTCTCAGGAAACATACAGTCCCCCCCCTCTTGCCATTGTTATTTGAATCCCCCCTCTGTGTACCTCCATTGGGGTCTCTCGGGGAAAGTGGTAAGCGATTCCTCTCTGTGTCCGGTCTCCAAAGACACACCCCTCCCTCCCGCTTGGAGCTTTCATTGCAGGTTAGGCACACGATGGATGTGATTGGGGAAGTACAGTAGTCTGTCCCCAGGGCCAAAGGTCATTTCCTGATACTCAAGCTGCCACAGGTTAACTAGGAGCAGATTATGAAAAATAGCTTAAACTCACAATGACAATGGAGGAATTAGGCCACTGATAGTTACGCAGTTTTAAACTAATCACTTAAACTAAATAGTATTTGTGACTAATTCTAAGCCGGTGGGAAACATCATTATGATTTATTTTTAAAGTATTTTTTTATTTTTTTATTTTTAAAGCCCTTTCCATTTCTCTTTTGTGTTGAAAATATAAGCCTTAAACTCTGGCCTTCACTTCAAAACACATCACTCCTCACTAATACACACATTATGTGACTCTTACTAATGTAATTGACAGTTATGAAGACATTTTCTTTTTTTTCACACAAAAAACTAGCATCAGACTTTTGTTTCAACACAAACGTTCGAATGTTTTTCACTTTGTACACATACTGATGCTCAGAAGGAGCACACATAGTCACAGTGTCGTCAAAGTTATTGTAGTCATTGCCAGCATGTCCTGCCATGGGAATACCCCGAAAATGAGGTATTTATGTTGATAGAAAGCAACGCTGTATGAGGCTGATTAGGTGAAATACCTGTCTCTGCTCTCAATCCTTCCACTTCAAAACGTCTGTTTACAGAAAACACCGTCTGATTAGGGGATAATCTGTCGAAAGTATACGTGCCACTTCTTTCACTTCTCAGTATTTCTCTCTCTCTTTTCTTGGTTCCTACTTTTTTCCACAAAAAATGCTGCAGTCCTGCATCTGCTGTCAAGTAGTTTGAGTAGGGATTGTTCAGGGCCCGCTCCTGCTTCATTCCTCTTCGCCGTCACCCCCAACCCGCCTCCCGCCATCCATTCTTTTCTAATGAGACACATTGTATGGACACCTGTGGGCTGCCGTTTCCACCAGGGGGAGTGGGGTGGAGGGATGGGGGCGTGTCCACATTGCCAGCTTTTAATCAAGACGTGTTGACTAATCGCCCAAGGATTAACCTCTTAGACAAGGCCTCTTTCATTCTGACACTCCGTGTAGTGCGAGGACTCTGCATGGAGATGGAGAATGGGCGGGACAAGTGCATTTTTGGGGCCAAGGGTAAGTACAGATGGCATACTGTACCTGGATGTGCTTTGTTTGATCATGCCTGAGCCCTCTGCCTGTACACACACACACACACACACACACACACACACACACACACACACACACACACACACACACACACACATCCTAAGGCTAGATCATTCCCCGAGCTCTCTCACAGGAGACAGCTCTGCATATTTCTCACAGCAATCACCAGACTTGCCAACCGTCCAGATTTTCCAGGGAGACTCCTGTTTTTGTTGCCCACATCCAGCTTTTTTCCTGGGATCACAATTCTGTCTTATTTCTCCCAATTTATGACATTTTTGTTATCGGTGTCTGGCAGTGTACAGTGTGTGTAAGCCCCACGACTCTAAAAGTCTTCTGTTTCCACCTGGACAACAATACAGATACACTTGCCTCAGCGAGTGAAAGATGGAGAGAGAGACGTTTCAGACATTTTGGAAAGAATCATTCTGAACATTTTTAAGGAAAGTGGCATGCATTTTGTCAAAACTGCTGCATTTGATACAGGAACTAAAGTCTTTTTCACTTCTGGATAAAGACCCCAGACCGTTCAATATGGTTTTGAAATCATCTCCATGTTTGAGGTCTCAAGATTGGCCAGTATGGAAATCCCTGTGCCTCTAACTGTGCCTGTGGCAGCAGATTGGTGAAGGAATACGTATACACAATAGTTTTTCCTGTGCATGCCGGGCTACAGAAACAAAGGGAAATAAAGACGTGCTTAACTGATTTTGAGACACAAAACCATTGTGCCATCTCGCTCTCAGCCTCTAAAACACACTCTCTCACCATACTAAATTCAGATGACATGTTTTTTGGGAACCATGCCCTTTCTTCAGCTCGCTGACAAACAAACGCACACATGCACACATTCGGGCGCAGACGCGCTCTGAGTGAGATTGAGTTTAGCGTGCCGTGAATGGTTTGTGTATGTGTGTTTGGGAGTGGGCTGTGGACCTGTATATTGTTGTATGTAAATGAAGCGGGGACAGACCATCAGCGCTCTGTGGCGTATCTCGACCGTGATGTTCCCCAGACCCCTCTGCTGTATATTTAGGGATTTGATGAGGTCATTCGACACAAGCACATGAACGCACAACGGCAACGCACACACACACACACACACACACACACACACACACACACACACACACACACACACACACACACACACACACACACAGGTAGACAAAAAAAAGTGAGCCTCACATTGCACATGCAACTACATCCAAGCAGCCAGTATTGATGCATGTTGTAATGGACCTGTGGGGACCTGAGTGGTTTTAAAAGAGTCCTACATTGATTTAGTATTGCACTCCTACACTATGTTGTATACTAACAATGGACAAATACAAAAAAAGGAATCAAAGCTGATGCAGCAGAACCAGAGATATTGTGTTGTATTCAAAACCCAGGGCCCATTACCCATAATACAACTGAACCACTGACAAAACACCTCCTTTAGGGGGAAATAGATCATACCCATGTTCCTTTTGGAAAGCAGAATCACATTTCCAGTGAAGAGGGTGTTGGTTCTCTTTTCTTTCTTCCCACTCTACATGCTCTGCAAACTGTACTGTATATCTTATACACACACGCCATTCCACTGCGTGCTCCACTTGCTAATTTAAAAGAAAACCCGCTCATGTTCATGGTTCTTGAAAGAAAATTCCCAGATTTTTAAGATAATCTGCATTTAGTTTCTTGAAAACTAAGCCTTCAGCACATGACATGCTGTTTTTCAGGATTCTCCATTTGCAGAGTCTGCTTTTAAAGACTGTGAGTTTCAGGTTCCACACACCTTTCAGAGTAACCTGCAACACGCTAAGCCCTCGCTGAATAGAAAAGGGTGCAGAGCAAGCAGGCGCAATCCAACCTTGTAACATGACAAAAGAGGACAAACACCACAGTGATTCTTGTCTTTTTCAAAGACGTCTGTTGGGGTAGCACGTTCCAGTCGCCCCCCATTGTTCTTTCAATTGATTGGAACTTAAGTGTCTGTTTGTACTGAGCTGCCCTCAACTGGCAGCCTGGGTTCATCCAACTATTTTCTTTATGCTGATTTGTTACGTGATGGCTTTTGTAAAGGTCACGCATGTGTGGCGGGCGGGCTGTGCCGAGGTGTGCAACGTCAGACGGATGTTTGCTCAGTGGTCCTATGTGTTCTTTCAACCGTGTACACTCGGAAGTTGCCCTAGCTCAAGCAAACATAGATGAAGAAATATGCAAGAGGGAGGAGGACCTAGCAGTTTAATATGCGGTTTGTAGCATTAAAATCCCAAACTGGAGGAGAGAATCCTTTTCTTGCCGTTTAACTTCTCAGAATCCATTTCTCCGTACTGTGTTTGCTCTCAAACACATACTGCGAACGATTGTTTGTCTAGTCACAGGAGCAGCCTGGCTGCAGCTGCCAACCGGGCTCTGCCATTTGTGTGCTGTTTCACGCAGCTCGTGTGGACAATGATAACAAAGGAAATAAATTTAATGGCACTAAAGTATTTGTGGTCTGGGAGATAGAAAAGGGAGACATACTTTACAGCGAATGGGAGGGGCAAGGTGGAAGCTGAGGCTGCAGGATATGAATAGGTGTGTGTGTGTGTGTGTGTGTGTGTGTGTGGGTGTATGTGTGTGTGTGTTTACGAAGTACAGGGCTGGGAACTAAGTGTTTGGCCCTCCAGGTGTGTGTGCCGGTGGTTGTCGGGGCTTGTGAGGCCCGCTGCGGAGGTGGCTACGTGACAGCGGTAATGATAGGTTGTGGCGGGTGAAGACATGAGTGTGTGTGTGTGTGTGTGTGTGTGTGTGTGTTGCTGCAGGCGAGTGTTAGCTTGGCTCCTGATGACATACACAAGCCCGCGCACACAGTCAACAATGTACCTTATATCAGACTTCACATCCCACGCACCGTGTGCAATTAGACGCATGACATCAGGACGAGTGAGCACTTGCCAAGAGAGGAGGGCCAAGTGGTTCATGTCTGGAGTCAGATGATCCTCAACCAACCAGCTGCGTCTAAAATGCAGGCTCTTAAACCAGGTGACACAAGGGTCAAGTTCAGGCTGAGCTGTAATCTAGCACAGCGGGTCAAGTGCTTCTGATTGCGATTGTCTGATTGTCTCTGACCTGTTGACTTAACAAGATGATCTGTGATTTTAGCTCTTCAGGGTGCGTTTGCGCCAAGTGTATAGTTATTCAATCAGCCTCAGGAACCTTTGTGGTTTATTTGTACAGATGAGAAAAATTCCAGTGATTTAAGACTTCCTGAAAATGTGCGCATCTGTCTTCATGGTTGTGGTGTGCATTGTCGGATTATCACTTAAAACACACCAGCTGTGGAAAAAACAACCTTAAGTGGAAGATGTTTTTTGTTTGTTTGTTTCAAATCCACATTGAGCATAGCCACTATGGTTAAACTACCAAAAAGTCTACCAGCAAGTAACAAATGCATCCATATAACCTCAAGCCCTACTCACTTGAAATTGTGAACCCAAACAAACCAGTATTTTCTTCATAATTTGGGCCAAATTTAAATTTCCGTTAGTCCCCAAAGATTTCAGTTTAATATCCCAAGGTGTTTTGTGATAATATATTTGAGATCAGAAATAGTTGACTGCATTTCCACAGTGCGAATACTGCTAAAAAAAAAAGACTTTCTGCATAGCAGCTTTTCAAATAAAAGCACATGAGCTCAGCTGTGCAGATGTTTGAATTAGTTTCTCATTTTATGACAAGCACATACCTGGAGCTCATTAAATGGGCTCATTCAACACACTACCCTCTCCTGTCATTTGCAGTAATGTGCAAAAAAAGATAATAGTGCTGCACGACAACGACGCTCATTGTTGAGGCTTGCAGCGAGACCTCGCATCTCGGGGAAATGGAACTGGCTGCGGCTAGCTGCCCCACACAATAAAGCTCTCAGGAGGACCTTTTCAGTGCCGGGGCGTTCCACGATGGTCTCACCACTCCGGCCGCATCCGTTTGCCTGCTTCTGAGCTTCTCTGTGTTGTCGTACCGCAACATTTAAAATCACACACACCCACATACGCACACACAGAGGAGAAGAGACAACAGGCAAGCTATTGTCTTGTCTTGCGTATGATGGACTCAGAACTCATGTCTGCATGTCTGATCTTAAAGTATGAGCTGTGGTTTAGTGTAAAACAGTTATGTCAAGATGTGTCTTTAACATGTCAGCGAGCATTCACCCAACCCAAAAGTAAGAAGCATAAGACTGAAGACACAGGAGACAAATGGCTTTGAGAGAGTCCCCGGTCATTGTGAACGAGGCCACATAGCATTCTCAGGAGCAAAGTAATAAAAATGTACTCCCTACTGGATGAACAGCAGGTAACCGCTACTTCTGTTTGGCTTTTTGTCCACAAAGATCAGACGCCATTGTAAAGGGCGTCTGTATAAATCCTTGTGAGATTATTTTTTCTATTACATTTTATGTTCTGAATTGATCTCTAATGGGGCTGAGTTCAAAGAAGTGAAGAGGATATTTCCTGCTGTCTCAGGACTTAGTGCGAGTTCAAAGCCTTCCAACTGTTGACAGCAGCTGGTCTTCTCGGGAGCTCTGACTTTGTCCGACTGTATGAAAAGAAAAGCGACTACTCAGCTTTAGTCAATCCCCAACTGGACAACACTATACACTCCCCACCCCCCAGGTTTTTTTTATTTTTTATGATTTAGACTATTAAGCTGTCTGGAGAGGTTTCAAAGCGTCCCTCCTCCGTCTCTGAATCTCGTTGCTTCTCTTCAGTTCATTTCTTTTCCAGTCCCGGAGACGGCCATGCCCAGAGGCAGTGTCAGTGCTTATATTTGTGATTTTCTTGGCAGGGGAACAATAGTTTAGTTTAGGCGGTGCATTCCTGATTATTGACACACTTTGGTATGGAGGAGGATTAGCGAGCACCTCCTCGGCTTTCTGATTCCTTTTGCGTTGGCTTGTGAGCAACACCTGGGCGTATCCACGACAACGGGCATCACAGCGAACAGTGAATTTCTCCACCAACCGGTTCGACAGAGAGTCTGCGGCGATGCTTGTGCAAGGAGGGTCACCACAGAGAGGACAAGTGGGGAATGTTTGCTTGACACAAAGCACAACGTGAGTGCTTGCAGAAGTGCCATGCGGCTACCATCAGAATGTAGTGTTTCCTGCCAATAAACGACATAAAATGTGTTTATGCACAAGTTTCTATCCTGTATGTTCATGAGAAAAAAAAAGAGGCTTTATAGGGTGGAGATGGCGGTTAATGGTTTCCTGCAAGAAGAACTGGTTGCATTCTAAGAGTCCCGATTACCTTTGTCCGGCGAGCCCACATGAGGTCTGTGGGGAGATGTCCTGATAGCTGAGACTGAGGCAGCATTGTTAGCCGACAAGCAGTTGGCTGAGGGTCTCCTCATGACCTGCTCCTCAATCTTATCAGCAGGAGCCCACAGGAGCCATATCAAGCGTCCCGGTGAAGACTTCCACTGACATCATGGCCTGTAGGTTCAACTCGATTCACCTAGTTTCACACGGGAGCGTTGGCGATCCCAGAAAAGGGCACTTTGGAGCAACCGAGCCTGAGAAGAGTCGCTTCCACTCTGGATCGGTCCGGAGACCGGTTTGTAATCCCACAGACTCTCACTTCCCTCTTGTCCAGCAGCTGGGAAGCAAGACATGGGAACTCATTTGGTATATTGAGGAGTATTTTAGCAGCGTTTATTAATGGGCAAACTGTAACCTACACTGCACATTTTCTTTCAACAACTTGACTGCAAAACTTTCCCTCTGCTCCGATCGGCAACAGCTGTCTGTCTCTCTCTCTCTCTCTCTCTCTCTCTCTCTCTCTCTCTCTCTCTGTCTCTCTCTCTCTCTCTCTCTCTCTCTCTCTCTCTTTCTCTCAACCACACACACACACACACACACACACACACACACAATCATATGCATCATGCTTGATGGAACAATAGATCAGGAGTACAACTGGACTGATGTTTGCGACGCGCCGAGGCGAGCAAATCTGGACTGGAACGATTCCTGATGCGTAGCAGAAACAAGTTTCCAAAGTGAAACATGTTGTTGATCACTTGCGGCTTTATACCAGCCAGTTAGGAGGAGTGAGGAGTCAGCAGTGAATGGCGGTATAGAAACGTCTGTCAACGTTCAACGTTTTTCAAAATAGTCAATCGTGAATCACCACAACCCTGAGAAGTCCTTGAGCATATGGTCATAAATCAGCCTCAAACAGTATTAGGCTGATAGGTCCAGTCATATTTGAGATTAGGGGTGGACGGACAGACAGGTGTGCACACACGCCTGAACGTACACACACGACCAAACGCATAATCAACCCCCAGGCGTGAGAGAATGACACCACATATTGTCTTGAATCAGTTAGGATTTGACTAACTATGTAAATGTGTTCTCCTAAAGAACGTGGAACTGGCAATTGAGACCAGAGACTAATGTTTACTGTGTTTACTGAGGTAATAAAACCAGTGAGAAGTAGGGTCATTTTCTCATAGACTTCCATAGAATCAGATGTTTGCAACCGGGCCAGTCGCCCCGTGCTGGCCAGCAGAGAGATGCACGTTTTACTACACTTCCCCTCTGGCTTCACCTGGCAGAACCGGAGGTTGCTGCCTGACAGAAACCCAGGATGCACGACTGATTTTGTTCAAGAAGTGTTGGATGTCACGAGTGATATTGGAATTACAATAACAGAGGCTCATCTCAGTGTTAGGATGATGGACACATCTGTCAATGTTTTTTTTGTTGACATGACAAATTATGTTTTGTTTTGTTTTTTATGTGAAAGAACATGTGCAGTCCTGGCCTTTTTTTCCAAGAATATTTTGGCAACACTCTACGATGAGTTTGAATGATTACTGTAATCTGTCGAGCGGTTGCTTTCCTTTCCAGAAGATATTATCAAATATTTGCAGAGTAGCTTCTTGCGTTTTTCATTGTATTATCTTTTATATATCATACAGTATTTGGGAAACACAATGCTGTTGTATTGAGTTCAAATTCCTCCTCACAGCCTTTTCTGCTCAGTGCTTAAGCTTCCTTGCAGGACCCAGCATTATGTCTCCCTTGAAGTGCAATTCAAGAGTTGGTTCATTCAGTATCTTTTCCAGTAGATATGAATGCTTGCGGAGGAGAAATCAGTTTGTCCACATCAAGTTACTACGTCCCAGAGGTGACTGTAGTCTACAGCAGAAACTTTATCTCAAACTGTTTCTAACGAGCGCTGATAAGTGAGGTATTCGGTGTATTTGACAACCCTGTGGTGTGCAATCAGAGGTGGTGTCTTTGCAGACAGCTGGCAAACTAAATTTCTCCAACCAACTTAACGTCAGCTCACCTGGACATTAAGTCATTTCTAATGATAATTCTCCGGCACTTTTGCTTTGATCATTTTATTTCTATATACACAATTGTTTTTGTCACGGCCTGTGGAGTGAGGAAAACTCTCAAGTAATTACGAGACTATATTAACAGGTCAATAATCATATAACCACTAAATATAATAATCAGATAATAATCACTCATAACCTTTACCTTCGAGCTTATTATTCATAATTGCTATAGTGGTATTGCCAGCCCTTTATTGGGCAACAGCAGTAACAACAACAACAGTCAAATACAATAATAATTAAAACCCTGAAAAGCTCATCTGAGCATCTGCGTGGTTGGCATCATCTGTGAGAGAAAACAAATAGAAAGAGTTCATCCCGGTAGCTGAGACGTCAAGGAGAAAATGGAAACGGGAATAATGGAAATGAAGGCTGAGCGGAGTGGAACCGGACCTAGCCTGTTCAGGAGCCCTCTCACTCACAACAAGTGGTTTTGTTTGGCACTGTCCCTTTTGTTGACACTGCGAGGTTCTCATGCCTATTAGGTTGCTGTCGGCGAGCGGGCACCGTGATGACATGCCTGCACAATGCCACTGGCAGGCTGTCATTGTCACACCATCAGCTGCTCGCATGATTGCAATAGTTCCAGACTCTTTCTAAATAGTGTAAACTGTATTAATAGATGACATACCTGTACTGGTTAGTTGTTGTTCCACTGTGACATCACTCGCCTACCTGCAAAGCTTCATGTGAACATTTTTTTTTTTTTTTGTGTTAGCCTTGTCATGCTGAAGAGGAAGGACATTTTTTTCTGATGGCTCATCCCTGTGAGAGCACTTGGGCGCCGGACCTTTTCGGAAACAAAATTCCCACTGCCAATAATGAAGAGTGTTACGGGCTTTAACCGTAATCGTATGGTGTGAGGCAGCGTGGGAACTTTGGTGAACTTCCTGACCCCACGCACTACCGCGGCACATTGACCCTCATCACGTGACAAAGGAATGTTCCGCATCTTTTGTTTTAACATCCACGGCACTTATGGAGTTGAGAGCATTTTTGCATACTATAGAATGATTACGAGCTTGGCATTTTGCCTCCCCATTCTCCTCCAGTGTTATTCTCAAACAGGATTTGCAGGCAGCTCTCTCCTGCACCTTTTAAATCACTTCAAGCGCTACTGAAGCCTTTTTCACCCAAAGCGGGCACCAATCTAATGGCATCATTTGGGCCAGCACACATTGAGAGAATCAACCCCTTTTTTTTCCTGTGCTTAAGGTTTTGTGAACAGCGGAAAACAAAAGACCGGCCCAATGAAGCGCATCTTTGCTCGCGGGCTGAATAGAGGGGCCCCTTTCATGGCTGTTTATGAGCACCCCTCTTCAAAAACACACATACAAATCACATCCAGTTCTCCCAATGGCTCCTCTGATACGAGGATGATGGCAGGGAGGGGAGGGGGCTGGAATCTCGTGGTGCCTCTTTCCCCTTTCATATGTTCAAATTGATGGATTTCCACCCAGTGTCACCCCCAGTTTTACTATCGGATCCATCCGTTTGTTTTTATGGGCTGAATCACATGTTACATAAGGGCACGTTGCTGAAAACATCATTAAAATGTTTCATATAACAGATACTGGACAGAAGGCAGCCGTCGACAGCAGGGCTGCCGTTGCTGTTTCAAAACGTAAGATTCAATTAATGGGGAATCTCGTGAAAAATCAAGTATTTTCATGATTAAGTCATTTGCTGCTTATATTTGATCATTTTCAATATATAATAGCAAGTAATTGGCTTTTGTGAGCATGTGCTGCGTCCCCTTATCTTGCATTAAAAATATAGGGGGCATTAAACACTATTTCATTTACTGTATATTAAATAATGTTTGTGGTTTTGAAACAGTCACCTTGAAATGTGAATAACATTTACGTAATTATGAACTTCATGTGTTATGAACTAAATGAATCAGTTAATGTAAAATAAAAAAGTAAAATAAAAGATGGATTAAAAAATAAATATTAATAAATCACTAATTACTGCCATGATCTGTTTTTTTCCCCGAATTGAAATTGTCAAAAAATATAGTGACAAAACCATCTAAATTTCTGATCAACAATCCCAAAGTTATCAGTTTTACAATGATATTAAACCATATTTTAGAATCTGCAATACGTGCATATTGTGTGTTAGATGTTGTTTGACTCAAAAGTACATTTTTATTTTAGTTTTAATTATTGCATGCAGCTCTAGCTCAGTGCAGCAAACTGTAAATAAGTCCAACTGTTATTATTCTGTAGTTTATACTAAACACAGAATTACAGTTGGACTTAATTACAGTTTGTTGCACCACAATGATCATAATGCAAAAGCCACTGTCAAAATGTAATTAACTTCATCAGATTCTTTGTGAGTTCTGTCAAACAATTTATACAAAATGAAATATAAATATATAAGCACAATGTAAATATTGACAATATTTCCATTATTTCCCATTAGGGTTCTTGGTGATTAATGCATACTTAAAAGCAATGTTTTCTCCCTGTGTTTGTTTGCACATGTTCCTACTCAAAGGAGAGAATATATGCTCATGCAAACCTGTGCATGCGTGGGTCAGATATGAAAACTAGAAAGCGGACACCTTTTGAACAAATTGCAAGTCTTTCCTCACGAAGTAGATCTTCTTGTAACTACCTTTTCCGCTCTGTGTCATATCTTGTTCAACAGGTAGAGTTTGATGGACAGGAGGAATGCAGGCTGAGGGATTTGTTTTGTAATGGCACTCCATTCTTTGGGTGTTCTTAAGCAAACAGAGCAGCGCTATGTCCTGTTTTTACGGGTTTCACACGTCACTGTTCAAACTCTCAAACTGGCTGGTCCCCAAGAGTACATGGAGGAGAGCAAACAGTGCTCTAATACTTCACCACTATGACCTTCAGCTAACTTCATACACACATAAACACACACTCACACACACACACACTCACACACACACACACACACACACACACACACACACGCCCCTTCTCCTAATGCAGTCAGACCGTGCTTGTGAAATGTTCGTTTCCATCTCCGGTTTTTGTGGTTGATTAGTTGTGCAACTGAATGAGATAAAGCAACAAAGACCAGGATAATGTTGCTGAAGATCAAATCCGTGCTTTCGCCTTGGAGGGTTGATGAAACACAAGTGTGATGAAACCGAGGAAGTTCAGCTCCGTTTTGGCCTCAGTTCACAGCTTTAACACTTTTTCTCTTTTAATTGTATTTAATGAAGGACTTTCCACTCTCTACATTATAGGAAATATACTTTTCTTTTTTTAAATGGGTCTTATTAATATGGGTATTCTGTGCCGTGTTTAAGTAGCATACGAGTGTGCTGTCCTAATTGAGTGCTGCTTTAATGTATTTGGGTCAAAGGCACGGAAAATAAAAGGGGTGGGAATTCTGTGGGAAAGTTTGAAAGCTCATAACATGATTGATTTCCAAGTGTTCCCTAAAATCCAAAAAAATGTATCGAAACAGTACGATGTCTATTTTTATTAATGGCATGGAAAAATATAGAGGAAACATGTAGTGCTCCCTGTTCGGTGCACACAACGCCGTCTCGGGCTGATTTAGTTTATGTAAGCATGTGTGAAGTAGTGCGGTGCGTATGCGTCTGGACTTGTATGTCACTGCAGTGTGTCTTTATACTACTGCCAAGCTCCCTGCCATGTTGTCCTTTTATACAAAAAGAAAGGAACCAAACAACACCCATCGCTTCTATAGATCCCTCTGCGATCCTCTCTTTAATGTGCTTTTTCTTTCCGCTTGTTTTAAATCTGTCTCTGATATACGAGGCATTCCTTTGTGGTTGTGTAACATGATTTGACGTGAACAGAGAGTGAGGGCGAATGAGGCAGAGAGAGAGAGAGAAAGAGAGAGAGAGAGAGAGAGAGAGAGAGAGAGAGAGAGAGAGAGAGAGGGAGAGGTTTGTCCTGCTGGGTTTCATGTCCTACTGTGCGCTCATATTTCTCAGCCCGCTTCACGGTTGTGGGTAGCTGGCTTATCGTTGGCCTCCTCAGCTCTTTCTGCCATGCGTGGCCTGTGTTAATCTCTCCTGTGTACAGTAAACCTCCCCTAATAACCCTGCACACGATTAAAGCCAACATCTTAATGACGGCCTGCCTCATTATCAACTCACACTGGGAAAATGAGCGGTTCGACCTCACCTCTGTAATCCTTCATATGTGGCTCAGAAACAAGACAACCTGCCTGTAAACAACCGTAAATCTTTGAGCTTGTCTGATTTTCTCATTTTAACAATCAACAGTTTTTTAGGGGGGTATTTCTACATGAAGTAATTGTTACTAATGAGACATATAATGTTCGGCTGTTTATGAAAAGACAGGCAGCAACAATACAAGTGTATGGTGTTGCTCTAGAGGGTGCTGTTTACTGAGGAAATGCCCGGTCTCTCCCTTCATCCCTGCTGCTCTCGCTCAATCGAAATCCTTCTCCAGAAAACATTTCAAAACATCCTATTTATTGGTCCTACAGTAACAGATATCATTATGTATCAGATCTGATTCAACTTTTAAAGGAAAATGAGACGAATAATAAGAAATGTAGGTGTCTCAAAGGAAAGATTTGTCGAGTGTGTGGTATTGTGCTGCAAGGCTTCTCTGACATGACATTAGGCCATTCAAATCCTTGTATGTGTGTCTGTGTGTGCGTGTCCTCCTCACCTGTGGCTCCCACTCCACACGCTCTCTTTCACACACACATACACACACACACACACACACACACACACACACACACACACACACACACACACACACACATGCACAAATGCCTACAGATGTTTACGCAAGTTTCACACAGCCAACAAAGGGAGATGATGAGCTGTCCGTCAGACCTCCAGTGGCAGAGCGGAGATGGGGAAGAAGAATGTGTCCGTGGTGACGGTTCCACCTGTGCTGTCTGTGGTTTCCTGCGGCGGTATGGCAGCGTGTAATCCCTAACATCGCCTGTGTTTATGCTTGTGTTTTAGTTACAGGCCTAATACTCGCATGCTTTCGAGCTTAGATGGGACTTCTGCTTCGCTTACTGCTCAGCCTGGCCCAGGGGCATCCTCCTCAGCCCGCCACACACACAGCCTCATCGGCATGTAGAGAACAGTTCACAAACACAGTAGCTGCTCTCATACATCCTTTTACTCCCTTCATTTCTGTACAGTCAAGTGTGCATTCATAGCAAGTTTGGTTCGTTTAGGTCTCCATTTGCTGCATATCAAACAAGAGACTGTTCTGTCCAAAGCTGTTATGTAAAAGGTAACTCATGCCCAAACTCTGCTCTAAATTTAGAATGTGCAAAACCATATTATTCTGTTGATCTGGACTCGGATTGCCATAATAAGATCATTTACAGGGAACATTCATTTGTGGTTGTTTCCTCGTGTGCTCACAGTATTTGAGGAGGTCTTTTTTTGTTGTTTTATATGGTTTGTGTTTCGTCACGAGTGACGCCGGCTGCACCACTGAGGTCATAAACGGGGAGGAGAAAGTTCCAGTGCCAGCGACTGAACTCACTTTTTATTTTTGTAAATATTCTAAATTTAGAGCTCTGCCACGGCCAAAGGTTCGTCCCAAACTCCCTGAATGACACACCTTTCGAGAAGTGACTCTCAACATCTGCTATTTTTATCACCATCGCACTTTTTCCTTCTGTTTTTGTTCCTTTCTCGCCTCTCTTTTCTCTTGACAGTCCCATTATGAATGATGCAGTCCTGTTTTTCATTTATAAGATTGGTTTGGTAGATTAGGATACCAAATCCCACTCAAAGGAACGACATGCTGAAGCCGTGTTTGTGAACACCCTGCGCTCTGACGTGAGTGGCAGTAGAGACCAGTAGCGGGTCCTCACTGATAACACACCCTCCCAACACCGCTGCCCAGCGAATGGTCACCTGTAATGGGGACATTTCAACACTTTCAAAGTAAAATGGCCAATTGGATGTTGAGATTTGCTTTGCCGCCATGACAGTGCATTTAGTGACAGTTTATGCTGACTAAGTATGATGTGACATTGACGAGATCCGCCTGTCGCCCGTCTGTTATTTCTGTCCCTGACCCATTATTGTTAAGCGCCGCTCGGCGTCAAGGTAAAGCGGTCAATGTTTGGGAACCTGGTCCTGTGGGTTGAGACTTTTAACCGTTTTCCATCCGTGCCTCGTATTACATGCTCCGACACTGTTTTACCTAAATGAACCCAGCTGGACAAATGGAGTTGGGAGTGAAGCACATATAGCAATGGAATACTATATGCTGTAGTTTTATGAAGTGACGTTTGTCCTCTTTTGATTTTTTTTTTCACAGTGAAGGAATCCAAGTTCTTGGAATGAGATGTCAACCTTTAATTGCTTCCCAGGGAATTTCTGGTGAGTAGCCTATATTTTTCTAAAGACTGCAAATAGTCCAAGCAGAAGTTTACAGGAGAGAACTGAAACACCACGAGCACACTATGGCCGTGAGCTTAACCGTGTGTCCCGGTTTAGCGACCACAAGGTGATGTTGTGTTCTTATTTTCTCCAAAGAAAACGTGTCCTGTGGTGTTTTACCTTCCAGCTCTTGTCGCTCAGGTGTGTTGGATGTTTTTTACTATCCGTAACAAAGAAGACGTATACCTCAGACCGTTAATGTTACTCTTCTTGAGACTCATATATCTCACAAAACTGCAATCCCAGTTGTCACATCTGGGAGCCAAATATGAATTATTTAGGTTCACATGAAGAATATATTTGTTGTGATGTGCCAAAGAGATTGTGAACATGTTTGTTTTTTAACTCAAAGCATTTAATCACACAGCTTCTTAAAGGCACACAGCCACTAGTATTGTTTTGGGACTGTGTTGTAGCCTGCAGTACTCGATGCATTCAGCCCCTCTCCCACATCCCATCAGCCCCCCACTCCCCCTCCTCCCCACTGGTGCCCACTATCCCTTACTCCCTCATTCAGCTGGTCCACCCTCTACCGACCAGTGTGTGCCTGTCAGCGTGTCACCCCAGGGTGATGCCCCTCTCTCAGCCCCTCGGGGCCCTTTTGACTCCGCAGCACTCCGTGTTTGCCCAATCATTTGGGAGCCGGATACGGGGATGAATTGTTAACTACAGCAGGTCGGCCTGTGCCCCACAACCCCCCGGCCTTCTCTGACCCCCCCTCCCGCCTCCCCACACCCTGCTGTTGACTCATCTCCATGGAAATGGGGCAAGAATTTGTTTTCTCTCTCGTGCTCGCTGCCAACCAGCTCCCCGCCACAAGCGCCCCCTCTTCTCTTCATTCTCGTCGCCTGTGAGCGTCCAATCAAAAGGCAGCTGAAAGGAAGTCACATGGTCAGGAAGTGTTGAGGGTGCATCCCACTGAGAGAAGCGCTGCTGTCACTCAAGCTTTGCTCTGCTCTGCTGGGAAAGAATGCCGAAAGTAATTAAGTAATTCATTAAAAAAGTAATTACAGTCATTGATGATCTCACGACACACACACACACACACACACACACATAGACATTTTTAACCGCACGATCACAAATGGACACTACAAGGAGGGTTCATACAGACGTGGTTTATAATGTGCTGCTTAGTATGAAATACATTTTGTAAAAGCATTTTAAATTCTCCTCTTTCAGCCATTGTGATGGCCTTAGTAAAAATATCTCATCTTCTGGTTAATTTTGCAATGCAATGATTAAGAGAAACTCTAAAATTAGTGAGCCTACCATATACATTATAAATGTGTACCAGTCGATTTCCACACGTCACATAGCTCAGTACCAAGTACAAAGACACACAGATCTCCTGCATTTCTCATTGCTATTATTTCTGTCCCCAAAAAAATGCTCCCAAAGATGAAATGTGGTACTTTCTCTTTTTTTTTTTGCAATTTTGAGCAGTTTTAATTCCCATCATTGTCTCAACATATTGAAGCTTATGTGTGTGTGTGTGTGTGTGTGTGTGTGTGTGTGTGTGTGTGTGTGTGTGTGTGTGTGTGTTTTTGTGTTTGCCCTCACAAGAGTTATTAGCTTAGGGCAGGTGAGTGTTTGCCTACCCGTCTCCCTTTATGAAGTGAGTGTTTGCCCAAGGAATGCACCACGTCCGATTTGTCATTGACTCTTATTGTTCGGCTCATTCAACTGGTGCCTTGAGGTTGAGCTGCACTGCGCCCTGGCAAGTGAGAAATATGTGCTTTTCTTCCTTTTTTTTCTTCTCCTCTCCTGCTCGGTGTATTCACACATGTTCCTGTAAGAAAATTTGACTTGGTGGAAAAGTATTAGGATGGTGAATGCATTTGGAATGAAAGTGAGATGTGTCCAGACCTTTTTTTATCGAGCAAAAGAACAATTGTTCATTGTCACCGAGTTGAGAGAATTCACAAAAGTTTTGATGAAAGACAG